>NC_089844.1:53354860-53654860 GCF_035609145.1 Eleutherodactylus coqui | reverse complement strand
CAGTAGCCAAACAGATACAAAAAAAGAGTCTTCCACCATTAATGAAAACCCATTAAATTCAATGGTATATTGTACATGCATACTCATGGACCATCAGTACTGTAATCTTATTATATGTCAGAACATCTGTGAAAATCCAACTCTGCACACAACTGTGATAATATCATTCATTTAATGTAAAATAGATAAAACTAGACAACCTTATATCACATCATGGGTCCTCTTAACATAAACTGATCACCACGGCATTGCTAAAGGCAATGTCTATGCTCATCCATGCTGTCCATTACTTTATTATTGTACTCCTCTAGCTCTAATATTTGTTCTGTACATATCTTTTTACTGTAGCTAATATAGCCCATCCGACTAAGACCAGCATCCCCCCATTTGACCAGACAACCAATGAGAACATGCAGCTGTTGTCTACCATAACTACTCATTACCTATCTGTTGTTAGGATTGGCTGTTCTGGTCATTTTTGGTCAAATTTGTAACAATCATATTAATAGTTGGAAAAAATCTAATTCCATAACAAAGTCAGGCACAAAAGTTATAGACTAGTAAAAAGATTTAGGAAGACTGAAGAAGAAAAAAGACAATGAATAGCAGATTTGGTCCAAAATCATTATCCAAAGGAAGTCTACAGTTTCAAAAGCTCCCAAAAGGTCAAGGAGAATGATGAGAGTGTAATGGTCCTGAGACTTAAGAACCAGAAATTCATCAGATGTTTAAGTAACTTAGTTTTCAGTTGACTGAGCAGAGCAATAAGCTAACTGTAGAGGGTTTATAAGATCATTGGCGCTAAGAAAGGTGAATATACTAGCACTTCTACAGGTTCAGGAAAGAAAAGAACACTTTGTGTAGGTCTGGAAGCTGAAAGAACTATCTGATGATACTTATTAAACAGGTATTCAAATTTTAGGCAGTCATATAATATAGCAGAGCACCAACCTATAGCTGGGATTAAAGGGTTGTGCCTTGAGAAAAAGCCCTGTCCAAACGCGTTATTAGTTGTCTATGAGCGAGAATGGGGAGTTGCTCTGTAAGAGTCGCTCCAGCTCTGGTGGACCCAACCAGTTTATGCATTACATATATGGCCATGCAAAACTACATTTCCCTAATTCATTGTAGTGATAAGACGTGTCTTCCTCTATGATTAGTGTTGAGTGAACCAAACCAGGGGAACCCTGTTTTGGGTCGAATTTCGCTGCAAGTTCAATTTCACACAAACCTAAACTGAGCTTTTAGCAAAGTTCTACCAGAAACAGGGTTCTACTGGTTTAGTTCACTCAACACTAGTTCTAAACATTTGGGTATGACACTGTCTAAGAGCCATAAAAGCACTGAATAACATTCCCAGAGTGTTATCCAGGGCTTTTATGGCTTTTAGACATTGTTATTCATGAATTTTAGTTGCAGGTTGGTTCAAACTAATTTAGACTTTTGGCAAAAGTTCGGCAGACTGGCTAACTAGAACTTTTCAACCAAGTTTGCTCATCACTGCTGGTGATGATAGAGATTCCCATGGGTAAGAGACACCAGAGATGCTGTGATCAGCTAATAGTTGCATAAGTTTCTATTTCAAAAGCAGTTGCCTTCATGAGGTTAACCTTTACAGGGGTTTATCCAGGATTAAAAATGGGACTGCTGTGTTTGCAGAAACAATGCCACATCAGTCCAGGGTTTGTGTCTGGAATTGCAATTTAGCTTTATTCACTAGAATGGAAATGAGATGCAGTGCCAGAGACAGCCCATGGTAAGATGGGGCACTGTTTTTTGAGAATCCTCAGACGCGTTTTTTCCATCCCAGGACAAACCCCTTTAATTACAGCATATGCAATTCTAAGTCAGTGTTTCTATCTGAAAAAGGAGCTCCCTCTTGTAGTGCAAAGATTCTTTTATACTTTGTTAATAGAGATGAGTGAGCACCCAAATGCTCGGGTCCGCGTTATTCGAGTCGAGCTTTTCGTAAAATTCGAGAGCTCTACTCGAGTAACGGACCCCATTGACTACAATGGGAGACTCAAGTATTTTTGCATTTGGGACACCGGGTCCCGAGCTTTTTTCTTTCTTGGTTCATGTATTTCTCTCTCTCTCTTTCCCCCTTGCCTGCCAGACAAAAAATTTGCCATTGACGCATGCTGCGGTGGGGAGGGGCCAAAACAGGCACGTCACACCGGGGAGAAGCCAAAAACTGGGGCGGGGGCGAATACGCCCTGATGCTCGTTCGAGTAACGAGCACCATCGAGTACGCTAATAGTCGAACAAGCATCAAGCTCGGCAGAGTATGTTCGCTCAACTCTACTTGTTAACAACATTCAACTTTCATTGATAGTTAGGAGCCACATTTAACTCAAAGATGGAGGGACATTTTTAGGCTAAGGTTAGATGGCATACTTGCGCACGACACTCGTCATGCAGCCAAAGATTGCACTATGGCCCGCTACATCACAACCTATTATAAGTGAATATGATCATGTCAGGACTAGCAAGTTGTAGCAACCCAACAATCCCAAGAAATCCAAACCTGATGACTGCATTCACTTGCATTCAGATGCAATGTAGCAGAGCTATAGTGCAATCTTTGGCCATGAGACACTTGTTTCACCAAAAGCCACAATGTACACCTAGCATCCAGCTGGAGAAAATATTATTTCTTATTTCAGTGGAATTGGCACTGTTTGGTGGTTAGAAAATGTCTGCAATAATGTCAATTACCAGTGCAACTCAGGACTCCTATGGCGAGCCACATAGTAAGGGGTCAATAAAAACATGTGGCTTCCAAGCCACTGGTTGGGGACCACTTTCATAGAGGTTGAAATTCTAGAGGGCAGTCACTATCCCAGCCTGATGAACTTGCAGTATCCATGTATTTATGTGGTCTGTAGGCGATGTCACCACCTAATGTCACAGCACAATTTTCTTTTGTATTGGCTTCTATAGTCTTGGTTTATTATAACCATTTTTGCAAATTCTTCCAACTACTGTTTTATATATCTGCTGATAATCAGCAATATGAAAGTCCCCATGTAGCTTCTGTCTGGCTCAAAAATAATGTGAGGTGCAGCTGTCTATAAGAAGTGTCATGCTAGTTTGATACACTATCACACCCCAGTTTATTTAATAGGACAGGTCAATGCTCACAGCCTGGGTTCAGTTTAGATCTATTTGCTTCCTTCCATTACCCTGTAAAGCTGAAACTACTAAAGGGGACACCTGCTATTTCAGAGAGTGCTGCCCCACGGGTGCTTTAAATAAAAAAATACTTCTGCCATCATCGCTCCAGACAGGAGGTGGATTGTATGAGACACTCTGCTGGCTCCTTGGCTACTGAGGGTGTGATGTTTTATAACTTCTCAGCCGAGGCCATCATTAAATGTGCCCCCTGCCCTTCCTTCTCAGCCTTAGCCCTGCAGAGACAAATAATTATTCTCAGCGCTGGTATATAGTGTTCTGTAACCTCCGTGCGGGCACCTGCTTTCTTCTGTCTGCCACGTGAGGAGCAGGAAACTGTTTTCGTAATTGCAGCGACTAGCTGAAAGAGGAGTTAATGCTAAATTGCTGAGCTAGAAGAACTGTCAATTTAAACTACTGGGGTTTTCCCATCCTCTGTAAATGCGTATTCTTTAACTCCTAACATTTTAGAGACATGCATGCTGAAGAATGATTTATTGTCCGTGAATATTTTTAGAACCATGATAATGCCAAGATCATATGTGTGACTAGAACTAGAATTACCTACTAGGTGCTCTCCTTTCGAAACAGAGGATTCATTGCAAGAGCTACTGCTGCTGATGGCGATTTAAACCAAACAACAGAGCGACCTGTTGTTGCATGCTACCTCTACCTTTAAAAAGCAACTTTTCTATCATCTTCTTATGGCAGCGTGGTCACTCGTTCCCATCATTGGAAAGTTCTAAACTCATCTTATATTTCATCATGGCTTAGTGATGTTGACCCAGTCAAAAGACCTCACGAAAATAGCTTCATAAGCCTGTTGTGGGTTTGGAAGCTCATGGCAGTCATTATTCAGTGCAGTTTTTTTTTCTGGAGCATGTGAATGGGGCATCAATTCCCCATTTGCAGAAAACCACTGTCTATGAATACCTTTGTGCATGAAATTTAATACTAAGTTCCTGCAGAAAAAAATGCTGCATTTTTTTTGCATTGAGTTTTCCTTCTTATGCATTTAGAAAGCCTCATATTTGGTTTACAGTCTCCCCCTAGATTCAGGTTTCTGGCTCAGAGGTGTTCATAGCAGTGATTAGCTAGTCGCTTTCAAGAAGGTGCACAAGCTCAGCTCCCCCTCATCTCACCCCTCCTCTTTCAGAGATTGTGTAGCATAATCAGGCCCACTCAATACTACACAGCTATCTCTCTATCCTCTCTCTGAGTAGCTGCTGGTCCCATTCCCTCTCACTGCTGATAAGAGCAGAAAATTCATCCAGAGTGAATTACAGTCCCCTGTAATAGTAGCTTTCTCTGCTGCCTGTCCTCCTGATCTCTTTCATCACCCCTACAGCACTGTCATACAGCCGTCTGTAATAGCTGAGTGGAAAGGCAGTGCATGCATGTTCACAGCAGGGGAGCAGCTGTTGGTTTACTCTGACAGAATTTGCTAAGATTTCAGTCCTCCAGTGTACAGTGCTTTGGAAAACAATTCAAGCATAGAAATCAAACAATCAAAAACTGTTAATGAAAACCAATTACAAAAAGCCTTCATATTCAAAAACACATTGATTGAAAAAGTTTAAAAGTGTACATAGACTTTAGGTTTCACTTACATCAAACTGGAAAAAAAGAGAATCTGTTACCTCTCCTGAAATGTCTGTTTTAGTAAATACTTGTATTTTCCATACTATAACAACTCTGGAGCATCTTTTCCTATAACTTGGGCCCATCTTCTGTTATTCCTTCTAGAAATTTATTTGCAAAAGAAATTGACAATCAGGTGTTACCATTCCCTATGTCAAAGGGGTGTGTCCCTACACAGTGTAACACTGTCAGCAGTTATTGGTCAGTATTAGACTGTGTAGGGACACACCCCTTTGACAAGGGGAATGGTAACACCTGATTGTCAATTTCTTCATACATTTCTAGTAGGAATAACAGAAATAGAACAGCGGAGTTATAAGAAAAGATGCTCCAAAAATCAACATGTCATGGGGAATACAAGTATATACAAAAACAGATATGTATGAAGATTAGCATATTTTTTACATTATATATAATATATATATATATATATATATATATATATATATATATATATATATATATATATAATGTAACAAAATATGCTAATCTTCTGACGTCTGTTTTTGTATATACTTTTACTAATTATTAGTACTATTTATAGTACCAGTGCTTCTGGTGGCGCAATGTGCCACTTACTAATGTAGTGAGAGGGATTGGAGTTGGTCAAAATATTCCTGTGCAAATAGTTCAGGAGCTCACTGAGGAGACATGTTTGCTTGTAGCTTTCACATATCTGCTGCACAAGATTTACAAACTGGTGGCTGAGGTGAAATCACGGCTTGTCGCTATGTCATGTAAGCTGCATTAGCTTCAAGGCAGCGTTGAACCCCCTGTGGTGACATGTTTGCACGACAGTGACAATTAGTTTCAACACTGGGCAACGGTTGATTAGATGAAGGCTGGACTGGTGTTGGCCGCATTAGGACTTGTGATGACATGATATCACATTCAGGAAATGTGAAGATAGCGGCGAAGGACTATGCTTTAATGTTGTTGGTCAGTATGCACCGCCAGCTCTGTATGTGTACATTTGTGAGGTGTCATTTATTGGAGTCTCCACACAGGTGTGCAGTTAACTCACAACCAGGTACAAACTGGCAGACTGAGTACTGCGGTATCCATAGCAATTGAGGCCACAGGGGTTTCCTGTCAGCACACAGCTGCTGTCCGACTCTGCAGGTTTTTAATAACATGAAGGACCTGTGATGATGTCACCGTCATGTGATCAGGGGCGAAGCTCAGAGACCATGTGCTTGATCACCTTACAGTGACAATATTACAGGTCCTGTGAGCACACGGCTGCTGTCAGGTTCGGTGTTTTATATATACTTTAGGACCTGCGTTGATGTCATCATCATGTGATCAGGGGTGGAGCATGTGAAGCACTCACACACTCACAGACAAGTGGTCGTTAGCACTTTGATAAGCATTAGCATATGTATAAGTATTAGTATACATGTATTCTTTATATGGGCACTGCTATAATAAATGCATACTGCATAGTCTGTATCAAGTAAAGTTATATGTGATGTACCTTACCTGTACAAATCTCTGCCCCCAATACTAACAAGGTTGGAAAAGACACTAAGGTCTGTCATGTTCTTTGGCCAGGACTGGATATTAAGATAACCTGAGGAGATTATAGAAGAATATTGTATTACAATTTGGCATTGATTACATAGATGATAATCATATCCTGTGAGCAATACACATATCATAAAATCCGAGAACTCAGTAACTGAAGATTCCCATTAAAAGCATCCTGTCGTCAGGTTCATGCGCCGGCTTATACACTAAAGGGGAGAGAGCTGTCTGTCTTCATGCAGCGGGCGGGAGAGGTCGGCACTATCCACCCTCTGTCTTGGAACTCAGCTGCGAGTCAAACGTCAAAGTCTAGTTATTCTGAAACACTGCCGTGTTTCAGAATAACACTCCCATGGGGGCAACGGGCAACCCTTTCCATGGAACATACTGCCCATGGTTCAAGCAGCATGAACCTGATGACAGAATCCCTTCCACAAATTAGAGTAAAACTAGTCTTATAAAATGTGACTCCTACAACAGAAGCCCTTACCTGTGATCTCTCGGACAGTACGGAAGATATTCAGCTTCTCTGGATTCAGTGGAGCTATATTATGGTAGGCATCGCTGGAAAATTAGAAAAGACGAACAAGGTTATACAGCCTTAGGTCTCATTCTGCACATAAGAACTGTGATAAGCTGTAATTCATGGCAGCAAACACAAGATGGCGCTAACAAAATCCAGTCTTTCGTACATTTTACACCTGTTGCTTCATGTTCAAAGAAGACTGAAAGCTGCGCTGACCTGTATCAGGGGTGGATAATGAAAAATCACAGATTTCAACTCATTTTCAGTGTATATTGTCCTTAAATAATGCTAGTCGTATAATGCCTAACATATACACATAGGTGTAGCAGAGCTGGCATTGTCACTTAAATGGAATCTGTCACCTACTTTTAGCCCTATAAGCTAAGTTTATGGGCAGAAAGTAGGAACCCCCCTGAGTCTGGGGATGTAAGTGTTATACTTACCTTCCCTATAGATCCCCCAGTGTCAGTGCTTGAAGCTGCCGCTCAATGAATTGAGCAGAGTGCTAATTAGTCCGCCCGTTCTAATTTTATAATAGAGGACTACTTAGCAGCGCTGTTAAATGCATAGAGAGGCAGTTACCAGTGCTGACACTGGGGGAGTGATGGGGGAGGTAAGTATAAAACCGGGTCACCTACTTTCAGCCCATAAGCTTAAAGGGGTTGTCTCGCGGCAGCAAGTGGGGTAATACACTTCTGTATGGCCATATTAATGCACTTTGTAATATACATCGTGCATTAAATATGAGCCATACAGAAGTTATTCACTTACCTGCTCCGTTGCTAGCGTCCACGTCTCCATGGCTCCGTCTAATTTCGCTGGCTTCTTGCTTTTTTAGACGCGCCTGCGCTGTGCGGTCTTCTGCCTGGTGAATGGGGCCGCTCGTGCCGGAGAGCTGGTCACCGCATCGTCATCGTAGCTCCGCCCCGTCACGTGTGCCGATTCCAGCCAATCAGGAGGCTGGAATCAGCAATGGAACGCACAGAGCCCATGGTGCACCATGGGAGAAGACCCGCGGTGCACCATGGGAAAAAAAACGCAGTGCATCCCTGGGAAAGGACCGGTGGCCATCTTAGGCAGAAGATTTTTTAAACTCCTTATTTCGTCGGATCGGTGAGTAGCAAGCGGTTTAAAAACCGCTTTAATTTGCTATTTTATGCCAGGGGGGTGACAGGGGGAATGGGGTAAGGTAAAATTTTGATGCTTGCCGCGAGACAACCCCTTTAACTTATAGGGCTAAAAGTAGGTGACACAGTCTCTTTAAGATGCTGAGACTTTAGAGCACTGCAGATTGCCAAACCAGAAGGATCTGCAGTCTTATGTAACAGCACACATAACAAATCATAACCAAGTTGACCTATGAGGCAGAAAATTCATGCAAGGCCTCTTGCTCACAGATGCATTAGGGTTCTGTACTAGCCCTGAGTTGTATGGAGGTATAATATGGCACCCACAGAAGTCTATTGAACCGCACTTCACCTCGATAAGCTATGATTTCAAACAGGAGTGTGCAAAATTATTTTCTATCAGTTCCATACAGCATCCCACAGAAAACAAACAATTGCATTTCATGCCATAATATCCCATATTATGGAGATATTCTCCCATAGTAGCTTTGCAGCTAGGCAAGCATATCTCCAAATGCACCAAACAGTGAGGGGAACACACAGCGCCTACAGCTCCGTAGTACATCTCTGCAGTGTACATCAGCCATAAAGTACCAAATTAGGCTGAACTCTGCTGGGGTTGCTACCTTTTTCACAGAAAAATACTGGCCAAGGTAAAAGCGGCATGGCTTAAGGATGTGGGTAAGGTTGGGGCTTACCACGTGTGCTTTTGCCTCTGTTATGCCAGTAATAATAATGCCTTCTCTCAGTGGCCCCAATAGTAATAGGGTCCCCTGTCAATGGCCCCAAAAGTGTTAGGGTCCCCTCTTAATAGCCCTAATAATCACAGTGCCCTATCTCAGTAGCACGAATAGTAAAAGTGCTCCGTTCCGGTGGCCCCAGTAGTATTTATGCCCCCTCTCAGTGCCCCCAGTAGTATTTATGCCCTCTCTCAGTGGCCCCAGTAGTATGTATGCCCCCTCTCAGTGGCCCCAGTAGTATTAGTAATTCCTTTAGTGGCCCCAGTAGTAATAGTGCTGCCTGTCATCTATGCTGCGGACAGTATGTGCAGGGGCACAGAAGGAGGACTGAGGATCTCTGATTGGCAACCCGACCAGAACTTCAGGGCAAGTTATATCACTTGGTATGGTTGCTGCCCAGCATGAGGCGTTCACACCAGGTAATTATTTTTTACCGTCCGGTAAAAAATAAAGACCGTCTCCAGCCTCTAGTGAAAATTACCAGTCAGGTGGCGAGCCTAACTGTGTCACATCTGTAAAAACTCTAAAATAATATGAAGACTAGGGAAACAGAATGCAGCCATAGAAAGTAAAAGGGAAGCAGTCACATCGGAATCACAGTTCCTGGAAGGACGAAAGGCAATTAATGCTATAGAAGAGAACTACAGCAATGGTTATTGCCCCCAACCAGTGTTAGAGTGGGGTGCCTAGGGCCCACCAGTAAAATGAATTCTGGAAGCCCACTGTTGAGCTGAGGAAGGCAGTGTCCAGAAAGGGAGAATAGTGGCTGGTCTCCTGATGCACCTAGTTATTTAAACCAACGTATGCATCTATGTACAGTGAATAGATAAACTAGCCACTTATTATATAGAAATATAGGCTGTCTGATATGTTGCCTATCTATATGTACTGCGGCAAGTGTAATGTGCCATGTGCCAGGGGAGTGAGAGGCTGGGGTCCTGTGCGCCATGTCCACCTGACTGCAGGGTTGCTGCAACCCACCAGTGAGAAGATGATTGAATGGAGTTCTGGTTGCGTTAGTACACCTAGTGTGGTATGGAATAAATACAGTGAAAAACAATCTGTTTTGGTGAATAGTTTATAATAGGTTGTAGGCTACAGAAACATAAAAGCATTGTCTTGGGAGTTGGGGGGGGGGCCCATCATAACTGAGGTGCTCCATATTATAGACAGTCTTAATCTAGCCTGGGTCATTGGTAGTCTAACACACTACAGACCGCTTTGATTGGACAATGCTGCTCACCTGAGCAATGTTGACCAATTAGAGAAAGGTGTAGTATCTTAGATTACTGAGACACTAGCTATGTACAATGTGCATCCGGTAGTCAGAGAAGCGGTGCAGCAATTTTGGTTTGTCTGGACCGGAGGGCCGCTTGCAATCTCCATACATTTAATAAATCCCAATACATATAATAAATAATAATCAAAGCGAATATTTGATCATTATATTGTATAACGCTTGTATAAAATGTGAAGCAATCATGGCAAAATGTAAAGTTGGCAAATGTTGGGTCGTGAGTCTAAGTATTATTAGACACACCTCGCCTTTCAAGACTGGAGCTACTCTGTGTAGAAAATAGACCAGTGAGAGCAGCATAAAATCAAGTAAGCAGGTTTTCTGTATCTCAGTTTCAGTGCGAATCTACATTAGAATGGGAAAATCAAGCCATGTGAGCAGCTTCGAATGAGCATAGACATTGGTGCTAGATTAGACGGGCCAGTATATCAACCCTGCCAATCTTGTGGGGTTTCTTGTGCAACAAAGTCGAGAGTAGGGCTACTTTAACATGGGCCTACGATCGGCTGAAAAATTGCTCAAAGCAGCGTTTTCCAAGAACACTTGTCCAGAGATCTCCGGCATGTTCCACCTCCATTCACTGAACGACTACTGATCCTGTAGGAAAGCAGCAGTTGTTCAGTCATCCTGGGTAAAATTATCCTGAATTGAGAATTGTGTGATTGATGAAAAAGATCCACCGAAACAGGATACTGCAGACATAACCAACTTGTTGATGCAAGGGGTCAGAAGAGGATGTCAAGAATTGTTCAGACGAACAGGCGGTGCACCGTCAAGCAAATGACACTGGAATCTAATGAAGATGCTGCAGCCAACACATCCGAATGCCTGACTGGTTGTTCCTTAGACAGATAAGTCATAACAGCAGATGACCAGTTCAAGTGCCATCGTTGTCGAGGAGAAACAGTACAGCAAGACTTCAGAATACAAAAATTGAATTACCAAGCAGCGCAAAAACATCGCATGGTCAAATGACTATGTTCCGAAGTCCAAAAGATCTCCAACACACCATCGGATGGGTGACAATTCAGTGGAAATGCATATATGTAAAACTGGCCAATATAATTGATAATTTACAAGCGTAAGTTATAGATTTCCTAGAGCAGATGGAGGTCGCCGGGGCAGTTCATACCATCCTGTCGCGTTACGGTTTACAATGTCTATAATGACATTCAATGCTGTTTTATCATTTTCAGTCTGGCATCTATTAGCATCCCCGATCCCTCCCGGTCTGGGTGAACTATTGCCCTGCGAGGATGCTTACTCCGTTTTAAAAGTTCACTGAGCCGATTTAGTAGTCAGGAGCCATTTCCCTTATTATTGCTTGAGAGTCACGTAGTGCCCGAGACACGTTAGGACCTCGCTACCTTAGTATTCCTCAGTCATGGTGTCCTAACAGGACCTCATCATTTTGGAGTCCTTGCACCTTAATCTAAGAAGGAAGACTGGTACAAGTGAATATATATTTTATCTCAAGGTTATTTACAAGTACAGGCGATTGCTCACACACACGCTCATTAACATGATTCATTTCAGGATCCAAACCTTGTTTTCTATTTGTTAAAAATCACTCAGCAATTCCTGCGAAATGAAATTCCATCTCAAGCAGGGACCCAGCTGGCAATAAGTTTACAAATCCCTAAAGTTTGACTTTTTATTTCTCTGCTAGAACTAAATTGTATAATCTTTCGGTGTAAATGCCAACAGGAAAGATGGTTTTCTCCACCATTATTATTTATGCATTTCAAAGAATGGCAATGGCCCATTGTCACTGGGTTCATTATTTTGCATCGTATGTTGCTAAAGAGAACTACTTAAGATAGGCCAAATTAACTCACAAATGTACTTATCCCTCTGGAAACAGCTTTCACTTGTGTGAGACAGTTTGACTCATGCTATAGTGTTGTTTGTAAGTGGAATATGGAATATAACTAGTAATGAGCGAGCATACTCGCTAAGGGCAATTACTCGAGCGAGCATTGCCCTTAGCAAGTACCTGCCTGCTCGAGAGACAAGGTTCGGGTGCCGGCGGCGGGCAGGGAGCTGCGGGGGAGAGCAGGGAGGAACGGAGGGGAGATCTCTCTCTCCCTCTCTTCCCCCCGCTCCCCCCTGCTGACTGCCGCTACTCACCGCTCCCCCACGCCGGCACCCGAACCTTGTCTCTTGAGCCGGCAGGTACTCGCTAAGGGCAATGCTCGCTCGAGCAATTGCCCTTAGCGAGTATGCTCGCTCATCACTAAATATAACCTTTGCATACCTCCCAAAGAATACACTACTAGAAATATATAGTTCTCTTCTGTATGTATATATATCTTTTACTTTATATCCATGTTTGGTATATGTTCACTTTACGTCAAATAATAAGGTAAAGTCCCCTGGTGCAAGCACCGAGTCATGATTGACTCCTAGGGTGACATCACATTGTTACATTTTCTTGGCAAACTATTCTGCAGGGTGGTTTGCCATTGCCTTCCTCAGTCATCTTTTACCCCCCAGCAGGCTAGGTACTCATTTTACCGACCTTGAAAGGATGAGTCAACTTTAGGCCAGCTACCTGAACCAAGCGGGGATTGAACTGGCAACCTTCAGGTCGTGAGTGAGAGCTTAGGACTGCATTTCTGCTGCTGTAACACCTTGCACCACACAGAGCTCTTCAAATAATAAAAGTTTGGTTAAAAAAAAAGAAAATCTAATTTTGGCTGTTGTCTAAGAAGGGTTTTAATTAGAGATGAGCGAACGCGTTCGTCCGAGCTTGATATTCGTGCGAATATTAGGGTGTTCGGGATGTTCGTTATTCGTGACGAACACCATGCGGTGTTCTGGTTACTTTCACTTCCTTCCCTGAGACGTTAGCGCGCTTTTCTGGCCAATTGAAAGACAGGGAAGGCATTACAACTTCCCCCTGCAACGTTTAAGCCCTATACCACCCCCCTGCTGTGAGTGGCTGGCGAGATCAGGTGTTCGCCTAATATAAAAGTCGGCCCCTCCCGCGGTTCGCCTCAGATGCGGTGTGAGTTAGATGAGGGACAGTGCTGTTTATACCGGAGCTGCTGTAGGGAAAGAATTGGTAGTTAGTGTAGGCTTCAAGACCCCCCAAAGGTCCTTATTAGGGCCACTGATAGCTGTGTGTTGGCTGCTGTTAGCAGTGGGATTTTTTTTTTCTCAAAATCGCCTCTGCAGACCGTTGCACCTGGCATTAGGGACAGAAGTGCTGCATAGGCAGGGAGAGTGTTAGGAGTGAGTGTAGCCTTCAAGAACCTCAACGGTCCTTTCTAGGGCCATATTTATCCGTGTGCAGTACTGTCCAGGCTGCTGTTGGCTGTGCTGCATTTTTTTTGGGCTTCTCAAAATCGCCTCTGCAGAGCATTGCACCCTCCATTGATACTGCAGGGAAAGAATTGTATAGGCAGGGCCACAACACCGTTATTATTCATAGAATATACGCAGTGCTGCCTGTTGGTGGGAAAAAACTGAAAACAAATCTATTTGTCCAGCCTCTGTCCGTCCTTACGGGCGGTGGACACGTGTGAGCTGCGTGAAAAACATTGCTAAATCATACGCAGCCAGCTACGCTTTACTGCTGGGTTCGCCATTTGCTTTCCTTAATTGGGAAAAAAAATACCTGCTCTCCAAGAGTTATAATAACTCTGCTACCCTCACGTTCTGTGACACATAAGCAGGGACACAGCGCAGTTATTAAACTTCGCAGGTTCATTGAATATACGCAGTGCTGCCTGTTGGTGGGAAAAAACTGAAAACAAATCTATTTGTCCAGCCTGTGTCCGTCCTTACGCCTGTGGAGACGTGTGAGCTGCGTGAAAAACATTGCTAAATCATACGCAGCCAGCTACGCTTTACTGCTAGGTTCGCCATTTGCTTTCCTTAATTGGGAAAAAAAATACCTGCTCTCCAAGAGTTATAATAACTCTGCTACCCTCACGTTCTGTGACACATAAGCAGGGACACAGCACAGTTATTAAACTTAGATAATTCATTCACTAGAGGCAGTGGGGCCTTTCGTTTTCCAAAAAGGGCAAAAATTATATTTGGCCTGCAGTCTTGCGCCAATTTATTTCCTGCCTGGGAAATCTAATCACTGGTAATACAGCATGCTGAGGGGTAGGGGTAAGCCTAGAGGACGTGGACGTGGACGTGGCCGAGGACGCGGAGGGCCAAGTGAGGGTGTGGGCACAGGCCAAGCTCCTGATCCAGGTGTGTCGCAGCTGTCTGCTGCGCGATTAGGAGAGAGGCACGTTTCTGGCGTCCCCACATTCATCGCCCAATTAATGGGTCCACGTGGGAGACGGTTATTAGAAAATGAGCAGTGTGAGCAGGTCCTGTCCTGGATGGCAGAAAGTGCTTCGAGCAACCTATCGTCTACCCGCAGTTCTGCGCCGTCCACTGCTGCCAATCCGAATCCTCTGTCTGCTGCTCCTCCTTCCTCCCAGCCTCCTCACTCCACTACAATGACACCTGCTCAGGAGCGGGAACACTCCCAGGAACTGTTCTCGGGCCCCTGCTTAGATTGGGCAGCAGCGGTTCCTCTCCCACCAGAGGAGTTTATCGTCACTGATGCCCAACCATTCGAAAGTTCCCGGGGTCCGGGGGAAGAGGCTGGGGACTTCCGCCAACTGTCTCAACAACTTTCTGTGGGTGAGGAGGACGATGACGATCAGACACAGTTGTCTTGCAGTGAGGTAGTAGTAAGGGCAGTAAGTCCCAGGGAGCAGCGCACAGAGGATTCGGAGGAAGAGCAGCAGGACGATGAGGTGACTGACCCCACCTGGTGTGCAACGCTTACTCAGGAGGACAGGTCTTCAGAGGGGGAGTCAAGGGCATCAGCAGGGCAGGTTGCAAGAGGCAGTGCAGTGGCCAGGGGTAGAGGCAGGGCCAGACCGAATAATCCACCAAGTGTTTCCCAAAGCGCCCCCTCGCGCCATGCCACCCTGCGGAGGCCGAGGTGCTCTAAGGTCTGGCAGTTTTTCACAGAGACGCCTGACGACCGACGAACAGTGGTGTGCAACCTTTGTCGCGCAAAGCTCAGCCGGGGAGCCAACACCAACAGCCTCACCACCACCACCATGCGCAGACATATGATGGCCAAGCACCCCGCAAGGTGGGACAAAGGCCGTTCACCGCCTCCGGTTTGCACCCCTGCCTCTCCCCCTGTGCCCCAACCTGCCACTGAGATGCAACCCCCCTCTCAGGACACAGGCACTACCGCCTCATGGCCTGCACCCACACCCTCATCTCCGCTGTCCTCGGCCCCATCCAGCAGTGTAGTTCAGCGCACCGTTCAGCCGTCGCTTGCGCAAGTGTTCGAGCGCAAGCGCAAGTACGCCGCCACGCACCCGCACGCTCAAACGTTAACCGTCCGCATCGCAAAATTCATCAGCCTTGAGATGCTGCCGTATAGGGTTGTGGAAACGGAGTCCTTCAAAAGTATCATGGAGGCGGCGGCCCCGCGCTACTCAGTTCCCAGTCGCCACTACTTTTCCCGATGTGCCGTCCCAGCCCTGCACGACCACGTCTCCCGCAACATTGTGCGCGCCCTCACCAACGCGGTTACTGCCACGGTCCACTTAACTACGGACACGTGGACAAGCACAGGCGGGCAGGGCCACTACATCTCCCTGACGGCACATTGGGTGAATTTAGTGGAGGCTGGGACAGAGTCAGAGCCTGGGACCGCTCACGTCCTACCCACCCCCAGAATTGCGGGCCCCAGCTCGGTGGTGGTATCTGCGGAGGTGTATGCTTCCTCCACTAAAGCACCCTCCTCCTCCTCCTCCTCCTCCTCTGTCTCACAATCAAGATGTGTTAGCAGCAGCATGTCGCCAGCAGTCGGTGTCGCGCGGTGTGGCAGCACAGCGGTGGGCAAGCGTCAGCAGGCCGTGCTGAAACTACTCAGCTTAGGCGATAAGAGGCACACGGCCCACGAACTGCTGCAGGGTCTGACACAGCAGACCGACCGCTGGCTTGCGCCGCTGAGCCTCCAACCGGGCATGGTCGTGTGTGACAACGGCCGTAACCTGGTGGCGGCTCTGCAGCTCGGCAGCCTCACGCACGTGCCATGCCTGGCCCACGTCTTTAATTTGGTGGTTCAGCGGTTTCTGAAAAGCTACCCACGCTTGTCAGACCTGCTCGTAAAGGCGCGCCGGCTCTGCGCACATTTCCGCAAGTCCCACACGGACGCTGCCACCCTGCGCACCCTGCAACATCACTTTAAGCTGCCAGTGCACCGACTGCTGTGCGACGTGCCCACACGGTGGAACTCTACGCTCCACATGTTGGCCAGGCTCTATGAACAGCGTAGAGCTATAGTCGAATACCAACTCCAACATGGGCGGCGCAGTGGGAGTCAGCCTCCTCAATTCCTTTCAGAAGAGTGGGCCTGGTTGGCAGACATCTGCCATGTCCTTGGTAATTTTGAGGAGTCTACCCAGGTGGTGAGCGGCGATGCTACAATCATTAGCGTCACCATTCCTCTGCTATGCATCTTGAGAAATTCCCTGCAAACCATAAAGGCAGCTGCTTTGCGCTCGGAAACGGGGGCGGGGGAAGACAGTATGCCGCTGGATAGTCAGGGCACCCTCCTGTCTATTTCTCAGCGCGTACAGGAGGAGGAGGAGGAGCATGAGGAGGATGAGGAGGAGGGGGAAGAGACAGCTTGGCCCGCTGCTGACGGTACACCGGCTGATTGCCTGTCATCCTTTCAGCGTGTATGGCCTGAGGAGGAGGAGGAGGAGGAGGATCCTGAAAGTGATCTTCCTAGTGAAGACAGCCATGTGTTGCGTACAGGTACCCTGGCACACATGGCTGACTTCATGTTAGGATGCCTTTCTCGTGACCCTCGCGTTGCACGCATTCTGGCCACTACGGATTACTGGGTGTACACACTGCTCGATCCACGGTATAAGGAGAACCTGCCCACTCTGATTCCCGAAGAGGAAAGGGGTTCGAGAGTGTTGCTATACCACAGGACCCTTGCGGACAAGCTGATGGTAAAATTCCCAGCCGACAGCGCTAGTGGCAGAAGGCGCAGTTCCGAGGGCCATGTTGCAGGGGATGTGCGTAGATCGAGCAGCATGTACATCCCAGGCAGTGCAACAGTCTTTAAGGGCCTGGCCAGCTTTATGGCTCCCCACCAAGACTGTGTCACCGCTCCCCAGTCACGGCTGAGTCGGCGGGAGCACTGCAAAAGGATGGTGAGGGAGTACGTAGCGGATCGCACGACCATCCTTGGTGACGCCTCTGCCCCCTACAACTACTGGGTGTCGAAGCTGGACACGTGGCCTGAACTAGCCCTGTATGCCCTTGAGGTGCTTGCTTGTCCTGCGGCTAGCGTGTTGTCGGAGAGGGTGTTTAGTGCGGCTGGGGGAATCATCACCGATAAGCGTAGCCGCTTGTCAACCGACAGTGCCGACAGGCTAACACTCATCAAGATGAACAAAGGCTGGATTTCGCCAGACTTCTGTTCTCCACCAGCGGACAGCAGCGATACGTAAGCAATACGTAGGCTGCACCCGCGGATGGAAGCTACGTTCTCTCTCACCATCCAAAACGGGGACATTTGTGCTTCATCAATCTGTGTCTAATATTCCTCCTCCTCCTCCTCCTGTTCCTCCTCGTGAAACCTCACGTAATCACGCTGAACGGGCAATTTTTCTTAGGGCCACAAGGCTCACTCAAATAATTTTTCTGAACAATTTTTATAAGTTTCAATGCGCTTAAAAGCATTGGAACTTTAACTTGAACCAATTTTTCGTTACACTGGGCTGCCTCCAGGCCTAGTTACCACTTAAGCCACATTAACCAAAGCGATTAATGGGTTTCACCTGCCCTCTTGGCTGGCCATGGCCAATTTTTGGGATGTACATTAGTACTGTTGATACAGCAATTTTTGTGGGCCCTCGCCTACAGTGTAATCAAATTAATTTTTAGCCCACCTGCATTACAGCTGACGTTACCTCAGCTGTGTTGGGCAATGCAATGGGATATTTTTGTGTACCGCCGGTGGGTTCCAGGGAGCCACCCATGCTGTAGGTGCACACTGAGTTTTTAATACTTCTGTACACTTCTAAAAAACCCGTCTGACTGGGGCATGCAGTGTGGGCCGAAGCCCACCTGTATTACGCACGACATTACTACCTCAGCTGTGTTGGGCAATGCAATGGGATATTTCTATGTACCGCCGGTGGCTTCCTGGCACCCACCCAGGCAGTGGGTCCACAGGGAGTTAAACCTACATGTGTCCACTTGTAAAGAACCCCAGTCTGACTGGGGCATGCAGTGTGGGCCGAAACCCACCTGCATTAACCCTTTCCAGTCCACTGTGTGACCTGTGAAGACATTAGGGTTTAAGGCTGTACAGCTCCGTTGTTGGTAGACGTCCGTCGGGGTTCTCTTACTGTATATTGCCAGCCTCTCTGCTGTCGGAGCCTATCCTACGTGTCAGCTCATGCAGTACTGGCTTTAGCCAGCATATAGCGCCGTTGTATAACAGCAGAAAAAGAGTAAGCCCCCTAGGAAAACCATATACAAATTGGATTGGAAAGGGTTAAGCACAACATTACTACCTCAGCTGTGTTGGGCAATGCAATGGGATATTTCTATGTACCGCCGGTGGCTTCCTGGCACCCACCCATGCTGTAGGTGCACACGGAGTTTTTACTACATCTGTACACTTATAAAGAACCCCAGTCAGACTGGGGCATGCAGTGTGGGCCGAAGCCCACCTGCATTAAGCACGACATTACTACCTCAGCTGTGTTGGGCAATGCAATGGGATATTTCTGTGTACCGCCGGTGGGTTCCAGGGAGCCACCCATGCTGTGGGTCGACAGGGACTTCACAATAGGGAGTTGTACCTGCCTGTGTCTATGAATTAAAAAGCCCGGTCTGACTGGGGCATGCAGACACCTTGACAGAATGAATAGTGTGTGGCACATAGGTTCCCCATTGCTATGCCCACGTGTGCAGCTCCTGATGGCGGTGGCACAGGATTCTATTTATCATTGCTTCTGTACAGCATTGTGGGCTATCGCTCCGCCACTTTTAAAGAGGGTCGCTGCCTAGCCGTGCCAACCTCTGCAGTGTGTGCCTGCGGTCCCTCGTCATGGCAGACGCAATTCTAAATAGACATGAGCGTGGTGTGGCATGAGGGCAGCTGAAGGCTGCGCAGGGACACTTTGGTGTGCGCTGTGGGGGGGAGGGGGGCCGTTTGGGCAGCATGTAACCCAGGAGAAGTGTCAGTGGAGTGTCATGCAGGCAGTGATTGTGCTTTGTTGGAGGTAGTGTGGTGCTTAGCAAAGGTATGCCATGCTAATGAGGGCTTTTCAGAAGTAAAAGTTGTTGGGAGGGGGGGGGGCCCACTCTTGCCGGTATTGTGGCTTAATAGTGGGACCTGGGAACTTGAGATGCAGCCCAACATGTAGCCCCTCGCCTGCCCTATCCGTCACTGTGTCATTCCCATCACTTTCCTGAATTGCCCAGATTTTCACACATGAAAACCTTAGCGAGCATCGGCGAAATACAAAAATGTTCTGGTCGCCCATTGACTTCAATGGGGTTCGTTGTTCGAAACGAACCCTCGAGCATCACGGGAAGTTCGTTACGAATAACGAACACCCGAACATTTTGGTGTTCGCTCATCTCTAGTTTTAATAATGTTTTAATGCTTAAGGGAAGTTCTCTGAAGATATGGTAGTGTCTTTAAGAGCGGCGAGAGTGCAAGGAGCGTCTGGTTCGGAGTAGGAAATCAGTGACTGGAAAGTAGGCAGAGTAAGTTTATAGCGGTGATGAGAAGACGTGTCTGGAGTATCTTCTGCAAAGGGTTTGTGTGTAGAAAGGTATTGGTCTCATGGGTGGGAAATTAGGAAGCGGTGGACTATGGCTGCAAAGTTACTTGGAATCAGCTGCTCCCTCACTCCCTGATGTTTGAATGTAGACAAACATGGTTACCATGTAAGCATTAGTGAAAGCTTAGGATACGGGAGATTAATTCTGAAAATTAATGCTGAGAGACTCGCTCAGTGGGAAAAGCACTTGTATTAATCGAGCCAGTATCCACGCTAGAGATTGCTCCTGTGAACTGGATAGTTGAACTAGCAAAACTTGAACTTGGACTTACACCGCCTGGTAAATGGGACTCGATATTGGACTGCGCATGGTAAACATGTAAAGACTTCCCTGTTGGTCTTCGGCCCAAGAACGGGCATCTGTTACTGTTCATAAAGTTGTTAAGTTTAATAAACGTTCTGTAGCATTACTAATGCAGTCTGGAGAGTTTCAGAACTACCACCTTTGGGCTACTGTGACCTCTCAGGCTTATTATAAAATGAGGCCCTCTGTATGACTGGAACCAGTCCACGAGGCTTTGCTAGCACCTGCACCCACCTACTTCAACGATGACAAGACGATTGTAAACCTGCAAGAGTTTGTTGTGACAGTGCTAGACAGCGCCCAACCAGTCGGTAACTCTCCTTCGGAAAGCAGAGGAGAGCCCAAGCTTGTCTCCTGTTCTACTTCACAGTTGTTTCAATGCCCCACCCTACATACCTACAGAATAAGATGAAACTAAAAGGTAGGAGACACTGATTAGATATTAGAAAAAACTTGCCGACAGTGAGGGTGATCAATGAGTAGAACAGGTTACCACAGGAGGTGGTGAGTTCTCCTTCAATGGAAGTGTTCAAACAAAGGCTGGACAGACATCTGTCTGGGATGATTTAGTGAATCCTGCACTGAGCAGGGGGTTGGACCCGATGACCCTGGGGGTCCCTTCCAACTCTACTATTCTGTGATTCTATGAGCACTGTTCACCTTTTAGAGTTCAATTGGCAGAAAATCTTATATGTGAATGTGATAATATTTTTCTTCCACTCAGACTAGATATCCCCAAACTATGTGTCACTTTCTATGTCATTCATTTCAGATGGAGCATGATACATCTTGGCCCCAATGTGCTGTGATCACAGATAGAAGTTCAATAGCAATGTAAACCAGCCAGTGAATTAGAGGCCATTTGTGGCTCTAAGGCCCCATGCCTATAGCTCCCAACTGTAGATATCATGCATCAAGTATGTCGCCAACATCAGACACGTATCGGCAGATCAGATGTAGCTCCGAAAATTATCATGTGAGCTGCACCAGTAGCGCGCTGTGACATTGGTAATTAAATACCAGTCAATCTTCCCTGCAAAATTGTCGACCCATAGGACACAAGACATGAAATTTGGGGAATTTGCATTCAGTGCAATGTTTTTTCTTTGTTGACTGAAGTGTTTTTCTTTACTTTTTGCCAGTAACAGATTGCCATGGAAAGAATTGTACGCAGTATGAATAGATGAATTCTTAATGAAATTGTGTAACAATAGCTAAGATGTCTACAACTGTGTGATCTGTAGCATCCAATGTTGACCAGTATAATGGGTACCATGCTGGTGGTCATACACAGGCTTTGGAGTCTAAGAGAGCTCAAAATGTCATCCTGAACAATGTGAAGATACCACTACTAGAAATGGTGCTTAAAATTTGGGAGTGCCTGGTTATATATTTTACATCGGGGCCCAGGAGCTTTATATTAAGCCAAGTGGAGGACTTGCAAGGCAGAGCATGACACAGGTATTTTTTCTATCTCTTTGATGTTCGTCTGTGTAGCTATGAGTGAACTTTTGAAATGTTCCGTTAGACTGGTTCATCAAACATTTGCAAAAAGCTAAATTTGGTCTGAATTGGTTAGAACTGAAGAGTCATAAAAGCACACTCTGAGAGTGTTATATACCAATGTTCGGGGCTAATGTTGAGCAAACTGAACCAATAAACCCACAGTTTTGTGTAGAACTTTTAGTATAATTTATCCCGAAACAGGGTTCTACTGGTTAATTTCAATCAACACTACTTGTGTCATTTATCTCCTCCTTAGTTTTGACTGGAACATTCCCTTAACCCCTTTAGTGGCATGCCCGGAAAATCTCTGGGCTTGCTGCACTGATCATGCAGTTAAACCCTGGAAGATTTCCGTGGACAGCTCTAGTGCTGAAATGTGCAGAGCATTCAGCTGTCATCTGAAATCTTTCAGGGTTTTTACTGCATACTCAGAGCAGTAAGCCCCGGAGATTTCCCTGCCATAATATGGTAGTAATAAACCCGCCACTGAAGGGGTTAATGGAACCCAGGGTAACTAATAGATTCTATTTAAAAAAATGACAACTCACTGATGTCAACCTAATTACTAATGTCCACACAAGCACATTATGATGCCTAATATTGACATTTAATCTCAATGTCATATGGGATTCAGTTTATGTGTAAGTTTATGAATCATTCTTTCCTCTTTAATTAAAATGTGGAAGTAGAAGGTGGGTGATAAAGTATTAAGCCTACATGATTTCTTCTGGTAATCTTGAATACATACATGATGCATATTGTACATACAGTATATGATTCCATTTTTTAAGGAGCTTGAAAATTGGCTCGAAACTCGATAAGCCCCAAGACTGAATGTGATTATAATGATTATAGCTATCTATATCCTTCTTCATGGCTTTGCTTTAACTACATCCATATTTGACATATTAGCAGTCTTCTAGCACTTCTTGAATATTCCCCTCTCTACAAAGTGATAAAGAAAGGAAGCATGTACATGTTGGAACATAAGACATAACTTAGTTCCCGTTCTGCTTTGGCGCTCTCCGGACTCCTGAGAAAATGGACTTATAATGTCATTGGAGCTATCAAGGTCAAAATGTACATTGCAATGAATATTCTTTCTCTCGGTCTCATTGCTATATCAAGTCCGCCATCTGCCAGGGATTTGATTTGTTTTAATTGTGGATTTTGTCACATCTCTGGTGAGTTCGAGGCTCACAACTCCTGTGCCTGGGGTCCCAATATTCCCAGGAGGATCTCTCTACTCCCTCTTACCAGCTCCTCTTGTCACACCTTATTACTTAATTGCAGATCAAAAGCACCTTCCAGCAGAGGCGTGCTAATGGCATCCGTCCTTGTGATACCCTCCCAGGTAGACTGTATGGTAAAGTGTGACATGGGACTTAGCAGAGGGAACAAGCTGAATAAATGTTCTTCCCCAGCTGGATAAGAATGGTATGGTAATAGGGTAGTCTCTTTCATTGCTTACATTGTTATACTTATAACATAGACAGGTAAAAAGTATCATTAAATCAGTGAAATACTTTAATATTTCCTGGTTGCAGGTGTAAGAAATGTGATTTTTTTTCATTTTCTTAATATACCATATAATGATTTTTATATAGCTGGCTTAGGAAACTAAATGCATAATGCTCTCAATCTCTAGAAATCCTATAACTATTATCATTATTACTGATAGAAAGAGTAAAATTAAATGAATCCTAGAATGCAAGAGTTGAAAAGGACCTCCAGGGTCACCAGGTCAACCCCCTGCTCAGTGCAGGATCACTAAATCATCCCAGACAGATGTCTGTACAGTAGAGATGAGCGAACCTACTTGGCCAAGCCCCTTTTTCACCCGAGCGCCGCGATTTTCGAGTACTTCCGTACTCGGGCGAAAAGATTCCGGGGCGCTGTGGGTGAGTGGGGGGTTGCAGCGGGGAGTGTGGGGGGGGGGGGGGGGGGGAGAGAGAGAGAGAGATTGGAGTTTTTTCCCGTAAAATGAGAATAGACTTCTACCTGTTGGGGTTCTTACCTTCCTCTGGATCAACATTGGGAGGGTTGGTTATAGGCTGAACTAGATGGACACGTCTTTTTATCAACCTTACACACTATATTTCTATGTTACTATGTCACAAGGAGAATCTATACCCCTCTTGAGCTATATTTACTAGTATCACAGCTCTTCTTGTGTTAGATAGCTTTTCTGTAAAAAAGTAAAACCCTATTTTCTGAACCTTAAAACCCTCTTAAAGATATTAGACAAAGATTTCCAAATTGCTTCTACATCAAATCTAAAAAGATAATAAAAAGTTATTAAACACTCAATATAACACTAATTGAAAAGTTTATAGAAATATTCTAGATTCAGAAGGCTGCTATCTCATCTTGCTATTGTGGCTTCAGTCCTCAAGCTGTAATTATTAGCATTTGCTGACTTTATTTGAGGGATCTTGAACTTGTATATATCTACATCTGCTGATTACCTTTGAATACCATATCACTCAGGCTTTTCATGGATTTACTTTGATAAGCACTGGCACTGTATCTGATCTGTACCCTTTGGGTGTCCAAGTTGTATAGCCTTTGTAGTGGATTGAATCTATAGTTTTTGCCTTTATATACAGATGCACCTGTGGCGACCATTCCTTGTATTTTGATGTCTGAGCTCTCTGTATTTTGGTTTTAAACATTTTTATCCTTGCGTAGCCATCTTTTGTGTTTAGAATATTTTAATAAACTTCTTAATTTGTGTTGTATTGGGTGTCCATCAACCTTTTTGTGATTTTTTTTAGTTTTGTAAACTTCCTTGCAGGGTTCACAATTGTTTACACCCCATCTATACATCTGAAGTGCCCATCATGTACATTCTTGTTTTCCAAATTGGTTCCGTGAATTGTAGGCAGCACATTACAGCCTCTAGGATTCGGTCCCACTAAGCGTTCACCGCACATCTACCTGAACGCCAACTGGCTGCCTCCCACTACTGATTTAAAGTGACACTGTCACCACCTTTGAACCTCATAAACTACGAGGAGTCCATATTGTCTTTAATACTCATTGGTGAATGCCAGCAGCTTGACCCTTTTGTGTGCCCACATTTCTCTTAGACGAATGGAAGATGTGTACAGAAAGTCAAACTACTGGAACGCACCAACTACGTGGGGACATAGTGCTGGAATGGTGTGCCTGTTGAGCATGCAATACCTCTGCCAGTTTGTTTGTTTTTTATTAGTATTTTCTGGGCTGTTGATTAGTGATGATGCGGGTACCAAAAGCCCATATGAAATATCAATTGCCTATGGGCTTAGGGTTGGGTGCCTCTGTTGACATTAATGGAGGTCGTCCATGCAGATTCCGTGGCAAAATCAAGCATGCTGTGATTTTTCTTCCGCTTGCAGAATACGCAATTCTTATTTGCGAGTGTGAAAGAAAAATTGAAAATGCATGCCTTTTAATGCCTGCGGTTTACCGTGGATCGGCTGCATGGACGGCGATCGTGGAATCCACAATACAGATCTAACCATGTGAACCTGGCCTGACATACAGTGCAAATTATTTCCACCTATGTTCAGTAGTTTCAGACTTGATAGCCTTCATTAATGTAAGATTTAAGGTCTGAATATCTAATAGGAGCTAGCTATACTTCCTTGGTTTTGATTTTCAATTGTATATTCCTATCCACAGATGCAACATTTAACATCACTTTTAATACATTATGGTAACTTTCTGTGCTACAGTTTGTTTACACTTTCAATTACTTTACAAGGGCTTATGTCTTGTTATATAAGAGAACACTAGCTTTATAATGGCTAAGATAAAATAAGTTGTTGCAGAAAATGATCATACACAAGTAAAAATTTGCTGCATCTGTACATACTTTTACTCATTAGGAGAGCTTTAAACTAGAACACTATAGGAAGGGAAGTGAAAGGCCAGGTAAAAATATACAGCTAATTAATACATTTGAGAACCTCACTATTAGAAGTGGAAACAAAGAACAAAGACAAAAAATTCAGAAGGAAAGTAGAGCAGCAAGAGACACTGATCACAAACTAAAATGTATTTACACAAATGCACAGAACATGGGAAAGAAACAAGGAGAATTGGAGCTCCTAACACAGGAAGAGAAATACAATGTCATAGGCATCACGGAAACTTGGTGGAATGATACACATGATTGGAATACAAGGCTTGAAGGATACAATTTGTTCATAAGAAACAGACCTAATAAAAGGGGAGGATGTGTTGCGTTGTATGTTAGGAAAACATTCATCTCTACCGAGATTCAAGCTTCAGAGCATGGTAGTTCTGTAGAAACTGTTTGAATAAGAATACAAGGAGAGAACAACAGAAAGGACACCATTGTGGGCATTTACTATAGGCCACCTGGACAAGCAGAAGATATGGATGAACTCTTTCTACATCAGATGGCCAAGCTCTCAAAAAAGCATGACATAGTGATTGTGGGAGATTTTAACTATCCAGACATTTGTTGGGAATCTCTCTCAGGTAAAAGTAATGGATCCAACAAATTCTTATCCGCTCTTGTTGACAACTTTATCTTCTAAATGTTAGAAGAGAAAACAAGGGGATCTGCTATCTTGGACATAATTATTACAAACAGGGTGGAAATGGTTGAGGAAGTAAGGGTGGCTGGGACCTTAGGAGGCAGTAATCATGCTATCCTTGAATTTTGTATAACAAGGGGAGGAAGACTTGTGAGGACTCAGATTTAAAGGTTGGATTTCAGAAAGGCAGATTTTAATAAACTCAGAAAGAGGGTAGGAAGAATCCAATGGCTGGATGTTCTTAAGGGCAGAAATGTCCAAGAAGGTTGGGAAATATTGCAAAATGAGATTCTCAAAGCACAATCGTTAACAATCCCTAAAAGAAGGAAGAATAAGAAGCATTTAAAGAGACCAGGATGGATGAACACAGAACTTCCACACATGTTAAAAAGGGAAAAAATATGTTTATCAAATGGAAAGAGGGGGGCATATCTAAAGAAGAATATAATGCAGTCTGCAGAAACTGTAGGGCAAGTGTCAGAAAAGCTAAAGCTAACAATTAATCGAGGCTTGCAATAGAGGCCAAAAGCAATAAAAACGGATTTTGGAGGTATGTCAAAAGCAAAAGAAAAGTCAAAGATGCTATTGGATGCTTACAAGAACAAGAAAAGGTGAATTGGTTAAGAATGATGTTGGGAAGGCCAAACTTTTAAATTCCTATTTACTATCTGTTTTCTCTCAGAAAGTAGATGGGACATCAACTGATCTTCCCTGTGCTATTGGGGGAATAAAATAATGCAGTCTATCTATAAGCAGAGAGATGGTGAGGGAACACTTAGCTAACTTAAATGAATTCAGGTCTCCAGGTCCAGATGAATTACATCCTATGATAGTAAAGGAAGCAACAGAGGTAATTGCTAAACCACCTGCCATAATCTTTGAAAATTCCTGGAGAACAGGAGAAGCCCCAGAAGACTGGAAAAGGGCAAATGTTGTCGCTATCTTCAAAAAAGTGAAGAAGGTGGATCCAGGAAAACTACAGGCCTGTGAGTCTGACTTCTATACCGGGAAAGATCTTTGAACAAATTATTAAACAGCATGCATGCAAGTACTTGGATAGAAATGAAGTAATTAACCAGAGCCAGCATGGGTTTGTAACAAACAAGTCATGCAAAAAAGAATTTAATTTCCTTCTATGACAGTCACCGACTCGGTTGATCAGGAAAATGTGGTCGATATAGTATATTTTAACTTTAGTAAAGCATTTGACAAAGTATCTCAAACCATACTTATTGAAAAAATGACCAAATATAGGATTGACAAGGCAACTGTTAGGTGGATTCACAACTGGCTGAGTGATCATACTCAAAGAGTGGTGATAAATGGCTGCACATCCAAGTGGAAGAATGTGTCAATTGGGGTACCACAAGGCTCTGCCTTATTTCCAGTGTTGTTCAAAATTTTTATAAATGATCTGGAGGAGGGATTTGATGGGAAACTGATCAAATTTGCCAACGACGCAAAGCTAGAAAAGCTTGAACAGTGGGCGGCAACTAACAGAATGGTATTTAACAAGGAGAAATGCAAAGTCCTACATCTGGGCAAGAAAAATGAAAAAAGCACATACAGAATGGGAGGAATTCGGCTAAGCAGCACAAGTGAAAAAGACTTGGGTATACTAATAGATCATAGACTGAACATGAGTCAACAATGTGATGCAATAGCCAAAAAGGCAAACACAATTCTGGGACGTATTAAGAGAAGCATAGAGTCTAGATCACGTGAGGTAATTATCCCCCCTACTCTTCCTTAGTCAGACCTCATCTGGAATACTGTGTCCAGTTCTGGGCACCCCACTTTAAAAAAGACATAGACAAACTGGAGCAAGTTCAGAGAAGAGTTACCAGGATGATGAGAGGTCTGCAAATCATGTGCTATGAGGAATGGTTAAAGAGACTTAATAGCTGTCTACAAATATCCGAAGGGCTGTCACAGTGCAGAGGGATCAGCCCTATTCTCATTTGCACATGGAAAGACCAGAAGCAATGGGATGAAACTGAAAGGGAGGAGAAACATATTAGATATAAAAAAAAAACTTTCTGACAGTGAGGGTGATCAATGAGTGGAACAGTCTGCCAAAGGAGGTGGTGAGTTCTCCTTCAATGTAAGTGTTCAAACAAAGACTGGACAAATATCTCTCTGGGATGATGTAATGAATCCTGCACTAAGCAGGGGGTTGGACCCGATGACCTTGGAGGTCCCTTCCAACTCTACCATTCTATAATTCTACTTTCATAATCTTGCTGGATGTATTTAGAAGCTGCAGTTCATCTCCACTTATTAGTCAGACATTACATCTATCAGCTTGGCTCCATTTGCGTAGCTGTCATGTTAAAAACTCCCACAGTGTTCTGTCCTTTGGTAGCATTAGGCCAACCAACAGAATTCTGAATTTAGCTTTGTATATCAATGTAGAATTTAGTTGTGAAATATTCTAAGTTCTTGTTCAAATGAGATATATTGTAACATTTGTGATCAGACGAGCAATAGAAACTCCCACCTAAAGACTAAGGGTAGAATTCATCACAGAAAAATATGGAGAAAATGGCACACATTTTGGTATATACCTTTTTTGTGCAAAACGTTACAACGTTTTCACTTCTATGCCATTCATGGCACCTTTTAAGAAAGTAGACTGTAGCTTTATAGGAGTGATATGGCCAACCCAGCTCAACAGATTCACTATAACTTACATCATAGACCAGCATACGCTATACCAGAAATCTAGTCCAACTCATACAGCAACTGGTGTAGATTTTTTTTTGCCGCACAAATGGGGAAATTTGCACCAAATGTATCAATAGGTGTGCTCCTCTTATTACATTTGTCCCATCTTCCTCCAATGGGGTTCATATTAAAAATGTTTTCCAAGTGAATACTACTGATAACCTATCCTCAAGATACGTCCTCAAAAGTTGAACGGCTGGGATGCACTGCTCGGGACTCCGGCCCATTGTCAGTGCCACAATATACAGGGGTTGGAACAGAAGCTTGTGCTCCAACCCCTGTGTAGTTACTGGCAGTAATTGCTGGTACAACTCCCTATATAGTCAATGAGAGTTGTGCTTGCAGTTACAAGTGCCTGCCACTACATAAGGGTCAGAGCAACTGTTTGCTCTCCGACCCCTGTGTATTGTAGCACTGACAGCGTGCACTCAATCAGCTAATCAGCTGGGGTCCCAAGTGGAAAAATCTGTACCAGTAATTTTAAGGCAGATCCACAGCAACTTCTTCCCCTTCAGTTAAAAGGGTGAAGGTGTGGATTTTGACCCCAACCGATCAACTAGAATAGGTCAATAATTGTATCTGCATTGAAAAATCCCTTTAAGATTGGCACATGAAATGCAGGTCTTAACAAATTACTCCCTAAAGTTAATATAAAAGCCTATGGGCTTTTTCTTGCACCACACGTTGACTCCTTTGCATGACCTTTGGTGAATGATTTTGGTGTCATTAGATTTGGTACATCCTCACCACCACCATTAAATCATAAAATTTGAGTTTGATACATTGAGTGACCGTCAGGCCAGGTCAAAGTTCCTATACTAAGTCTAGCGGCACAGTCATGCTTCAGCCAACAGCGCCACTAGGGAGAGTCTGGTGTTGCTAAGCGACATTTGTATCAAGTTCTTATCAGTTTGACTGTTGCCATGTCCCCAAAACGTGGAATACCAAGCCATGGATGGTGAACAGTTCAAGGGATACGCTCTGAAGGAAGTTGGTTCACTAAAAATGTAGTTTATCCTGAAGTCCTTGCCAATTAAAATAATAAGTTCTTAAAACATTTGCAGCCATTTTTCCAAACATCTAGTGCTACAATATGGCCTCTGTTGGACATATTGGACTTGTATGAATTGATGACATAAGCAGCTGTAAATAACTGGTAAGCCATTAAAGAGTGGTGGCCTCATACTTACCCATCAATACCAGTAACTAGGAACAGGAGATTCCCATTGATCTTGGTGCAGTTTGTAAACTTGTCAATGTTGTTCGAATCCACATTCTGGGAGGTTTTCAGGGATCCTGTCCCAATACCGTCACATACTGGAGAGAATAGAGTCATGTATCAAAATCACAATAGCGCTATAATACTGAATTATATAGCCTGCATAGAACATATAGCTCCCTGTTTATAACATCACCCCACTGAGAACTGCCCTTCAGCTGAGAAGCACCTTGTCAACCAAACCATATAATGTAATAGTCTTCCTTTAGTTTGCCAATCTGAGGCATTGTCAGGCTGTAGAGCGGTAAACTTGAAGAAACTATATCACCATTTTTTTAAATGAATTAAAACTAGGTAATCATTGTCCATTTTTGAATCTGTATTTATTTTCTGATTGTAGAATTTTTTAATTCTGTTGTCTGTAGATGACAATGGGGGCGGCCATCTTCTCTGAGCTACATTTAACAGCATTTAGAAGATATGCTTTACAGCAGCTTACTGGACCAATCACACAATGGACAGGAGGGGACCCATTAACTTGTATTGAAGACTGTTCTAGACGTGCTCTGTGACCTGTGCAGAGGGCATTGTAGAGGGAGGGGGGTGTAGATATGTGAATGGTTAATCCTGTATTATCTACATATACCCCTGAAAAATCATTCTGCATCCTCAAAAATCCTAAAAAATCATGCTAGGGCTTGTTTTTGGACTATGTTTTATTTTCAGGGGAATCGGGTAGGTGTTACCTTTCAGTGTAATCCTGCCTGTGATGTTAGTCAGATGACTACTGCAAGCTTTTCTCTACAGATCAGGAAGTATCAGCCTATTAGTAGGCTCTGCGATGAGTGTAAAACATTTAGAATTTCAGGAATTTTTTTGAAGCATAGGTTGTTCCCAAAAGTTACAACAAAAATCACCAAAAATTGTTTAACACAAAAATGTAATTTATATAACAGGTCATTTTCTGATGACTCATTCCCTTTAGGCCTCTTTCACACGGGCGACAGCGATATCGCTACTAGAAAACTGATGCGATATCGCAGCTTTGTTCCCACAATTTTGTAGCATCAGCGATGCTTTTTCTTATGAAAAATCTCACATCGCGTCGCTGCTGGCCACGATTTTCTCGCACGATTTTCTCATGAGAAAGTTCATAGGAGTTATGGTAAAAATGTATCCCATGATGCGAAAATTGCAAGTTCATGCTATGTGATGTAATAAACAAGGAGGCTCCATAGGGAAACGTGGGCTGCAAAAAATAGCAGAAAGACAATAATACATAGCATCAGTGACAATATGTGAAGGAACCCATTGAAAAGCATGCGTTTCACATACATGCGTTTTGTAGCCCTGTCGCATCGCTGTAAAATCGCGCAATTTTGTAGCCTGTTTGAGCGGCCCTAAAGGAGTTATTCACTTGTGAATTGACTTTCTAAAATTAGAGCCAAATGAATGGAAGCAGTAAACGAAGGGTACTTACCCCTCCTAGGACCTGGCAATCCAGCACTGCAGTCCTGCAATTCTCCCAGTCTGTAGCAGGCAGCAGTCACCTGACTTCCCCTGTCAAGCATCAGAGGTTGTAGCGCTTATATCTTGGGCGCCATGATGCCAGGATTTCAGAACGGTGACGCTGCATTTCTGATTGGCAGGAAATGCTCACGTGACTTCTGCTGTCTACACAGACTGGGGGCTGCGTGGCTGCATCACTGGGGCTAAAGACAGGTAAGTACCATTTGTTTTACTGTTTTAACTAATTTGGCTGTAATTTTAAAAAATAAGTAGTAACCAGACAACCCTTTTAAGGTGACCATATACATTAGATGAATGCCAACCAAATCTACAGATTGTGCCAGGATCAGCAAAACATCTAATATATATATATGGGGTATTCTAACTCTTCCCTGAGGGAAGAGGTTGGGGGAAAGAAGGGTCAGACATGTTTAAATCCTTTGTTTTAAAGGAGATAAGCCACCGCCAGAATATTCTGGCAGTAGCTTATTGTTCTCTCCCCTTTGAGAACACATGCACACTTGGCCAAGCCGCATGGTGCATGGGTATGAGGCGGTGTCAGGAGTAATAGCTGTCAGACAATGAGCGTTTGGCTAAGAGCTATCTATGGTGTCTTGCCACCTTTAGGATGGAGTGGACAATTTTCTCCTTGATCTTTAACATTATTCCATGCGTGCCACACTTTTCTTGAATTTCAGTGGCTTAGCCCCACGTTCTTATATGTCCCAAGGGTATCATTTCTGACTGAGAGACGGATACTTTATTTCCTGTAAATTCACAACTGCTTGACTATCAGTCATCATTTTACCAAAATGGTTTACATCAAATTGGTCTGAAAAATGTCTTCAAGTCCTGAAATGATGCAGCCAGATAAAGTAAATGCAAACCATAGAGTTGCTGTACTGGCAAGAGAAGACCACGATGGAGAAGCATTCTAATCATTCTCTCTTGCTCCTTATCTTCTACACTTTTCATTACTGTAATAGGGCACCGGTCTCCATATAAAGTTACAATAAGTAAGTGAACCCTTTGGAATTACCTGAATTTCTGCACCATACTAATAAAATGCTCATAATGCTCCAACCTGAGCAGAAGTCTCTGCACACTGCAGCGATCCATCCCTATCAGCTCCCAAGTATCCCTTGAAAGGAGTAAAACCAACCTTTGGGACATATTCCAGCACAAGGCTTGCACATCTTGATGCCACTTTCCTCCACTTCCATCTTGTTACTAGGACAGGCACGAACGCAGGAACTGTCATCCACAACAAAATTATCTACGGAGCCGAAAGAAAAGGAATACATTTATTAGCACAATACATGCTATATTGATGCAGCTTTACAATCAGACATTAGTTTGTGTCTTTTTATCATCATTTAGCAGGATTTCAGCTGTGAAGATAATTGTCAATATGATACTGTATCTGGTTAGCTCATATTGATACATTCTACCCCGGGCCCTATTATTGTAAGTATGGTCAGTTCTCATCTGTAACTGAAAATGTCAATAATGATACAAAAAATCTCGGGGGTTAATGGGGTTATATCACTTCTAGCTGTATTACTGCAGGAAGCAAACAGCTCTGAACAGCTCTGTACATTGCGCAGTGGCCCAGATTGGTACTCGATTCACTTCAATAAGACTCAGCCTGCAGTACCAATCTGGGCCACTGCGCAATGTACAGAGCTGTCTGCTTCCTGCAGCAAAACAGCTAGAAGGGAGACAACCCCTTTAAACACAAAGATAATAATATGATCATTTGATCTTCTATGTAAAAAAAAAAATAAAAATGGAAATCATCCTTGCAACATGAACTAAGCCTGCCGATTTTAGCTGACTATTGAATGTGTATGGCGGCCACTCAACAAGGGCTTATTTACACAAGCCAATGCAGACCAGTGCTTTCTGGGGGCGGGGATTTTCCAATCCTTGGCCTCCAGAACACAGGAGAAGATTGCCATGTCGGAGAGAAAAGCCGGACGGCTCTTCTAGGTGAGTATTTCATTTTTTTTACAGCTAGGGATGATTTTCAGGGAAGGGCTTATATTTCAAGCTTTTCCCCGAAAATCATCGCTGCAGGGGTTGCCTGCAACCCGCTGCTTTCAAAGGGGCCGCAGCAATGCCGACCCCATTGAAAGCAATGGGATGGCATCACAGACTTCTGCTAGAGCTGTGACAGCTGTGGCAGAGGACTCCTTCATGCCCGCGGTCCCCGCGGGAATGAAGGAATCCTCTGCCATATCAGTCACAGCTGTGGCAGAAGTACTCCCTATATCTCCAACAGGGCTGGCGCTGCTGCCGCCGGCCCCATTGTAAACACTGAGTGATATCGCAGATTTTTTTTCTCTGCGCTGCAAGGCTTGAGAGTAAAAACCGCAAATGAGTACGAAACCATTAAAAATCATTGGTTTCATAATCATCGCTCTCGCATCACAAGAAAAAATATCGCTAGTGGGTAGGCACCCTTAAAGATACCACATTAGTTGTTCACAAAGACGCAAATAACTTACGTGGGCATTTGTTCACGCAGAACGCTCCATACGTGTACTTGGCCTTAGGGTTTTGTTCCAGTTGAAAAGCGGTCGGATTGTATATGTTGGGTTGTGGACATTGGGTCACACAGGAGCCGCTGTCATTAAACTTCAGGCAGGCCTGAGAAGAGACAACTGGTTAAGTTTTGGAAGTTCTCTGGCACCAAGATGCTCTGGAAGTTCTACTAAATTCCTGCACATGGCAAACAATGTAGGAACAGTACTAGTTAATTCTTTCCCCTGTAACATATATATAGCAACTGTCAGTGGCTTTTTGTGACTCTGTCTAAAGATTCAGTCCAGGCACCACTGAGTTCGGTTGACAGAAAGAACAGAGAGTCTTTGCATTGAAATGAGATGGGAGGGTTCGTTCCTGCCAAGTGTCCTCTGCAAGGAAATGTTCTATAAAGTTCTGTTTTTATTTTATAAAAAGCAACAAGCAAAAATAAATATTTTGTTGACAGTGCTTGACAGGAGCGGCTGAGGAGTACCGCCGGTGACAGCCGTTAATAGCGGATGTTGCCTATATTCCCACTGAACACACTAATGATCTGTACTTCGGAGGGCTGGCCTGCTGCTCTCCTACGCCACCCATTTAAATTCCAGCTGTGGAATCGAAACTACCAATTAGGAAACAGGGCTGCCATTCATTCCTATTGAATCTGCACAGGGGGAGGTTATACTTTTACAAGAGAGAAACTAGGTTTGATATCTCCTGGGAGACTATGCTCTCTCACCCTCCTCGCACAGCCCCTTCATCTGAGAGTCTCGGGAAAAAAAAGTTTTTTCTCTCTCTCTCGTAGTTTTAGTGAAGTTGACGCAAGCTGTAGACATTTCAATGACGTGTGGATACAGTATGTAACTGTTAAATGGGGGATTCTGGCTGTTTTTTTTTAGTGCGAAGCAATAATCTGCTGACTTGGATCTACGTAATGTCTGGTCAGGCATTCTCAACCGGCCAACACAGCGATTTCCTGTCACTGGCTGATTAGGAACGTGTTCAGAGGATCTTGGACCTTCAACATGTGCAATAATCAGAGTAGAGTACTTCTTGTTTGAATACTGAGCTTCACGGAGTATTTTAAGCTTCATGTTTGCAAAAGTGATGATTATGGAATTTGCAAGGCCAAATGCAGAAGACGATCTGTATAGTGTAACCCAATGAGGATTACTTAGAGCTAAACTCTGGAGGACTGAGCCTAATTGTCCTTAGGGTGCGAGCTCATGGAATAGAAACTGCTTGCGACTGAGATGCGGCTGGGCAGGGAAAAAGCGGTTTCTGTTAAGTGAGATTGCACCCTTAGGGTGAACACCCACTGGCGATACGAGATGAGTGAGTGAAAACGCATGATAATGAAACCAATAATGTTCAATGGTTTCATTCTCATTAGTGATGTTTCACTGTAACCTCGCATCGCAAAAAAGAATCTGTGATATTGCCCATTGTTTTCAATCGGGCCAGAGCTAGCCCCATTGGAAACGTGGGGAGTACATTGTGCTCCTCTGACACAGCTGTGACAACTATGGCAGGGGATTCCTTCATCCCCACAGGGACCACTGGGATAAAGGAAACCTCTGCCACCGCTGTCACAGCTGTGGCAGAGGTCCACGATGCTATCCCATTGCTGCAGCCCCATTGAAGGCAATGGAATGAAGGCTACCATGGCAGCAATGATTTTCGGGGAAGGGCTTGACATATAAGCCCTTTCCCGAAAATCATTGCTGCAGTGGTAGCCTTCATTCCATTGCTTTCAATAGGGCTGCAGTAGTGCAGGCACCATTGAAAGCAATGGGATGGCAATTTTCAGTCACTCTGGTTTAACAGACTATTTAGTCTAATGAGGTCCAGATGTGTTCTTTTCCCCACGTTTTTTGCGCAGTGTTTTTTTCCCGCACATTTGTGCACCTACTATAGACATTCATGGGGCCCTTTAGTACACAAACATAGGACCTATTTTTTGTGCTCATGACCGAAATGCTTACAAAAAAATCGTTCATGTAAAATAATTCATTGATATCAATGGTTTCTATTATTTGCGCATTGTGCCTGAATATTTTGTGCTCGCAAAAAAAAAAAATGCACGCAAACATGTCCGTCTCAAGAAGCCCTTAAGCTAACTTCACACGGGCAATATCGGCCTGTGAAACACAACCCGATATTGTGCTCAAGAACGCACGGTTTCCCCGCAGATGCGAGGCATTTTAGTATCAAAAACGCTTTGTATCCCTTCAGGGAAGTAGCGATCCTCCGGCGAAGCTTTCAGCCGTGACGGAGGATTGGCAAGTGTTTCCCATTATTTTCAGTGGGAAACCTTACATCACATCACACTTGTGTGCACCTCGTACGCCGTGCAAGGTTTTTAAAATAATGGGAGATGCATTCTGAGGGAACCCCCAAAGATAGAACATCCGATCGTTTGCCTATTGGTCTAGATATATCAGTTACCATAGAAACACTCCCAAAGAATGTGTTCACATGTAGCGAATTCGGTACAGATATTCCGCACCAAAATCCGCATCAATCTCAGCTCCAAAATCCAGACCTTCACCCTGAAAGGGATAAAGTCCGTCGCGGATCCATGTCAAAATCCGCACTAATGGTACAAATTTTGACACATAATTTGATGCGGATTTTGGTGCGGATTTTCTGTTGTGGAAGGTCCACACCAAATTCACTACATGTGAACACTTCCTAATAAGCTGCAAGGAAAATTGACGGCCCACACTTATCAATGAATTTGTTTTTTTTTCTAGCCTATTTTACTCCAAAACATTATCTAATCTGCCTTGGGACACATTTATTAACCCTTTCCAATCCAATTTGTATCCTGGTTTTCCTAGGGGTCTTACCCTTTTTCTGACATTATACAACAGCACTATCTGCTGGCTAAAGCCAGTACTGCATGAGGTGACACTTTGTATAGGCTCCGACAGCAGAGAGGCTGGCAATATACAGTAAGAGAACCCCGATGGATGTCTTGCAACATCGGAGCCGTACAGCCCTAAATCATAATGTCTTCAGACATGAGACATTGGATTGGAAAGGGTTAACTATCCACGCCAGAAATTAGCGTCATATGTGTCATGCATGTCATGAACACGAACAGCGCCTACAATGTGCAAGTTTGAAATGGAGAGCTTAAATAATGCGCCACCCTGGGGTAAGGAAGGGGATGGGATTCTGCAAATAAATGACTGAAGAACATGAATTCGGGAGTCTGTTTTACTTCCTTCTGTATATTACTTAACCATTAATATTATTTTTGGAGAGTGTCACATAAACTTGTGTGAAGCATGTGGTGGGGATTTGGAAACTGCACAAAATGGTAATTTCTAAATCTGTACAGTGTTCTTTCAGAAGCCAGAAATCAAATGCATTAGCACATAAATACGTTCAATTTCTTATTTGCAAAACGTATAAAATCTGCCAAGGCTAATGCATCCTGATGGTTAATACGACATGGAATGGGAGGAATATGTGAAAGAGGTAAAGGGACAGCTCCATTTACAGGGAAAAATGGATGTGAAGGGAAAATCATTTGGTATCAGAATATTAAATCGCAGCTAAAAAAGGCTTGTGGTGGGTGGAAAGGAAAATGACAGACAACATACAAAGCAGTCAGTATCTTTAGGTCCTGAGCAGCCTCCAGCACATTCCCGGTGACAGCAATTACTAACATATGGTCCATAGCAGCGGCCATCGCACTGCTCAGCGCACACGACTTTCGTCACTGGAGGGGAAGAAAGATACATGTAAGCACACGATCAAGAAGATATAAAGACCATATACAGCACTTATTTAATGACGCATTACATACTCCAATGTTTAGAGCTAGAGATGAGCGAACGTACTCGGTTCGGGTGTTTTTGCACTCAAGCACCGCTTTTTCCGAGTAACTCACTACTCGGACTAAAAGATCCGGGGCGCCGGGGAGCGGCGTGGTGGAGCGAGGGTAGCAGTGGGGAACAGGGGGGAACAGGAGCTCTCTCTTCCCCCCCCCCATTCCCCTCTGCAACCCCCCGCTCACCCCCGGCGCCCCCCCCCCCCCCGAATCTATTTGTCCGAGTAGTCAGTTACTCGAAAAAAGCGGTGCTTGAGTGCAAAAACACCCGAAAAGAGTACGTTCGCTCATCTCTATTTAGAGCCCTTTGATCTCAAGCACATACTTCAAATGCATGCACATACTCAGTAGACTAAAATTATAGGTTGTCAATCTCAGATTACTGCACAACGCCTAATATAAAGACCTTCCAGGCCGGCATACAAATCTGTGGAACCAGCACTATAAATGCATTACACTAGTAGGGGAAACCTTTAATTTCTATGGAAATAGAATGGTTTGGATTCATTCAAACCAAACTCATCCATCTCCCTTAGTCCCATAGAAGTGAATGGAGCAGTGGTCACCATGCTCACCACCGCTCTAATCACTTAGGGGACTGTGTGCCATTCTTGTGATGCAGGGTAGCACCAGTAGTTGGGTTCCCAGCAATCAGACATGTGTCATCTAAAAGGCTTGGTGAGACAGCCTCTTTAACTCTTTTCTGCCCCATAACATATTTGCACGTCATGGGTGGGAAGGGGTTCCCGGGTAATACCATACATTTATGATATATAAATGATGGGGGCTCAGGAGCTGAGCCTGCACCACCTGCAGCATGACTGACAGTTTGTGCCCTGCTGCAATGGCAGGGATTAACGAGAACATCAATACGCACTGTTAACCCCTCCCATGTCATGACCAATGTTGATAGCAGCATGTATGGTGTTTACAGAGAGAGAGAGCTCTCTCTGTGACATCGTTGGTCTTGTTTCTACACCCCGCACCCCACCAAAAAAAATTACTAAACGTTATGCAATACATTCTATGCACCCCAAAATGGTACCAATAAAGACTACTGCTTGCCATGCAATGAACAGGCCCTCATATATCTATGTTGATGGAAAAATCAAAAAGTTTTAGCTTTTGAAAAGTGGAAATGAAAATCCCCCAAAATTGCTGTGTCTTTAGGTCCAAAGAGTCTGCATCCTTAAGGACTTAAAACAGTTTTCCTATAAAGATGACCCCGGAATGTGTGCCCTATTAGGTAGTGATGAGCGAACTTTTGAAAACCTTGGTTCAGCTGCTCGGCCGAACTTTTGCAAAAAGTTTGCTTGGGTCTGAATAAGTTTGAACCAAAATGGAAGTTAACCAAATCCCTTAAAACTGGTATATTACACTGTCTATGAGCAATAAGAGCCCTGGAGAGTGTTATCCAAGGCTTTTATGGCTCTAAGCCAGTGTTATACCCCAGTGTTCAGGACTAGTATGGAGCGAACTGAACAACTAGAACATTGCTTGAGGTAGAGCTTTGCTAAAGGCTGGATTCAGATTTGTGCCGAAACCAAACTTCTAGTAAAATTTGTCCTGAAACACGGTTCTAGTGGTTTGGTTCCCTCAACACTACTATATTATTACTACATATGGATACCATAGCAGGTGTTACCCCCACGTGGAACCCCAGTATGTCCTCCATGTATTACAAAGTTGGTCATTCATTTTAATGGCTGGCATGTGATACTACAAAACATTTTACTACAGGGAAATTAACCCCCATAGCTTTCTCTGGTGTTAACAGTTTATCAATCCAGAGCCTGGACCCCAGCAATCATCTAACCTCTTTAGAGAAGAGGTTGTCTTTATTGGATAACCCCCTTACTTCACATCTTGTACATAGACCTTGAACACGCATCTTATAGAATGGCCTATTTTAGGACTGGAGTAGTTATTTCTATTTTATGTATGCTTGATTACCAATAACATTGAGCAGTATCATTATTTGTCTCGCAAAGCAGAATTAAGCATTTATCCATATACCATTTACATCCATTTCACAGACCAGGAACTTAGATTCTTAATGGAACTCAAACAAGAATGGCAAATATAGTCTATGCAACTCATCCAGAATAATAATTAGTCTTGTGATGCCCCACTGCACGATGAAGAATGCAGGCGATCACACTACAATGAAAATCCCAATTCTGCACGGATGAGCCTAGGGGAATCAGCCCCATTTTCAGTGAAATGTTTCTGTTAATTTTACACGGTGTCCAGACATTACACCGATCTAGCAAACACAAGGCTGGTGGACAAATTAAATCAATATGGAAGACTTATGAACATGCAAAGTTATTAGCACAATACACAGATTTTAATTAAAGATGTTGTGTGCCGTGAAAGTGCCTGGGCGATTCTGATTGATTTGGGATGCTGTTTCAGCTATTTTCTTGCCGTTTGCACCAAAGTCCTGCTAGATGTTCCCTTATTTAATTGGATATTAACGATACGGCTTGAATTCTCTGAGCGATGCTCACAAGAGATGTAACAGGTGCTGCCTGCTCAGTATTCTGCTTGAGTCTCTAACAGTAGAATCATAATTTCATATTGTATTATTTATCCCCGCACTGTTATAGCGCTGCACATAGTTCAGTTCAAAGAACCGGCCTATAGTTCTAATGATTGCCGTTGTTAGACACATCGGGGAAAAATTTGATGCAAGCCATGAATTTACATTTCATACAATTTCCCCCTTAGTATGTGTGCAAATACCATAGAAGAAAAGAGGAAGCGCTTGAGATGTATTCTTCTGTCTATTTGCTAACGTAACAATTCTATTTAGCCATTTTAGAAGTCTGTTTTTGGGGTAAGCTGGCTAACAAGCCTTTATGCCACTATTATAATTGTACCAAGGGTTGCCAACCAGTTAGTTACATTTGGGCAGGATGTAACTATGATGGGAATGCTATTCCTAACCAACATTGGTTCGGAGGACCTTGCCTAAAAGCAGGGTGAACACAGAATTTGGAAAGCATAAGCCCAATACTTAATGCAAGAAGGAATGCTAAAGCTATAATATCAGGTGTAGTACTGTGTGACACCAGATGGTGTCACACCATTATCCACATGAGAATTAAGTAATAAATAGCGCCAGTCAAAAGGGTCCATAGAATCCTGGAGTGCCACCAGCTCTCGACCCAAACGGTGAAGAGAATAGTATCCAAACAGTAAAAGAGGAGTGTTGAAGCAGGAATATTGAGAATTAACTTCTGAAGTCCCATATGTAGCATAATAACATTAAAAGAGGGATGGGGGAAACTAATCTTTATCCTCATATCACTAAGAAAAAAAACAAATCATAGGGTTACAAGGTAATTGTATCTCCTTGGTATCTCCTCCAAAATGTGCCTCCTTTGAAATGCACATCACATGACATCTACTTCTCCATGATTTGGGTCTTTTTCTAGTGATGAGGGAATGAAAATTTGGTGCCTCCCTACCCCCTTGGATGTAAGTACGCTATATATGGGACCACATCTCATAACTAGGGAACCTAGATTGCTCCTAGATTGAGGATAGGGAAGGACAAAAAATAGATGGAAATACTAACAGGGCTAGGAACAGGCATATAACAGACAGGAGACCACAGCCACACCAGACATAACAAACAAGACATGGTTTAGGTATACTCACACCACAAACGGAAGGGATTCAGGTATCCATTAATGAATGGAGGGGATTTAGACAAGACATATACCTCAGATCACTGGGGTAACTCCAGGGGATGCAGGTGATGCGGTTTCACCCAGGCCCAGAAGCCTTAGGGGGCCCATAGGGCCTCTGTTCTCCATGTAGGGAGCCCAGTACTATAATTAAAGCATTATAGTTGGGGGCCCTGTTACAGGTTTTGCATTGGGGTTCAGAAGCTTCAAGTTACGCTTCTGTTTTAAGAGGTTAAGAGAAGTTAGGGGGCCCCAAGATAACCTTCTCCACTCTGGCCCATGAGCCTTTAGCTACACCCCTGCCTCAGATGTTTAACCACCATCAGAAAGAGAAAACATAAAGCCTCATGTCCACAGGGAAAATCAGGCCCGTCGCAGATTCTTCATGCAGAATCCCGCAGCGGGTCCCTCCTTTCCCGTGGACATGAGGCCTAAAAAGAAGAATTACTTTCCTGTCCGTCCCTCTGTCGCGCCTGGATCATCTTTCTTCAGCCCGGCGGATGTGCTCGGCACGCCGGCAGCGTGCCGTGCTCATGTGCCGTGCACTCTATTTTTTTTTTTTTTTTTAACTCCTGCTCTCCCACGCCCCCGCGCCGGAGAGCAGAAATTAAGCTGCTTGTTTGCCGCGGATCCGGACGGCTTCCATAGGCTTCAATAGAAGCCTGCGGGAGCCATCCCCGCGGGAGACCCACACTAAAATAGAGCATGCTGCAGGTGTTTTTCTGCACACGCAATCCGCGCCTCAAGGGAAAATGACATCCCCAGGTATTTAATTACCTGCGGGTGTCCAATGCATCCCCATGGGATGCGGATCACGCATGCGGGTGATCTGCTCTGGATTTTAAATGTTATTTTACTCATGGACATGAGGCCTAAAGGACTAGACTCAGGCATCCAGCTACCACCAGATGGGTGGAGCAAGCAAGACAGAACTCAGGCGTTCCATCACCATAACACAGGTGTCTCAACAGGACAGGACTTGGACCAAACAGAAACAACACCAGACAAACATCTGTACAACATGCATGCACACAGCAAAATAACCGACAACCATTCAGGGCTGAGGCTGGAATAAATGCAAACCAGTCATGGCTGATTGGCAGGCTATGGAAACACATCCCTTTCGGCCAATCAGTCCATGCTGCAATATTGAAGCAGAGAAGAGAAGAAGCGTACAATAAACACTGAGGGATTCCTAATAGAAGACACCCAAGTAAACTTTTGCAGTCAACTTAGGCAGTCAACAGCGCCCAAGGTGTGGTCATGGACTAGGCTGACAGAGATGCCATTACAGTTCCACTCCCTATTGTGATTGTCTGCAACACAGTTTTTTAAAACTCGTCAATGAATTTAGGAAATGCAATGCTGAAGAATTGGGTAAAGCTTACTGCAACAGCAAGTTGAATGTCCGTTCATAGTTTTACATAAATCCTTTTGTTTGACTGCCATCTAAAGCCATCCTTTTCCATAGTTAGAAAGTGTATTATAAGATGTGTATGGGTATCCCTTTATAAGGGTATGGGTATCCCTCTATTATTGTATGGGTAACCCTTTATAGGTGTATGGGTATCCCTTTATAAGGGTATGGGTATCCCTCTATTATTGTATGGGTATCCCTTTATAGGTGTATGGGTATCCCTTTATAAGGGTATGGGTATCCCTCTATTATTGTATGGGTATCCCTTTATAAGTGTATGGGTATCGCTTTATAAGTGTATGGGTAACCCTTTATATGTGTATGGGTATCCCTTTATAAATACAATGAACAAAAAGAGTAATATAACCAAAAATAAGTAACTTACGCCTCTGGCATTGATTCTCAGATGGACCCCAACAGTGCTCAGGACAAGCCTTTGGACATTTACCACCTGAGAGCAATAAAACAAAATATGATCAGTTAAAAGATACATCACCATGCCATTAATCACACAAATCATGCAAATATATATATATACAATTGAAAGCAAACACCTATATGATACTCTGGTTTTATATATACTGGATTCTTCACCTAACATAATTGTAGATTCCACAAGGGCAGTCACATATACAGTCCAGATATTATATTATGTACAGCAAAACGTGGCAACCCCAAGAGCCAGACCAAAATGTTATGCTGTCTAAAATTTCCCAATGGTTCAACACATGCCAAGAGCAAAGAAACTGGAGCACAGGTCGTGATCACACATAGTGGAGGGCAAAGTGTGCCAAAAGTTTGATTCTACAAGTTGATTCTAAGAAAATTGTCTTACTTAGGCATTCTAGGTATGTCCCAATGAATCTGAAGGTATGTGTTTTAGTTGTATTGTATGCATTGTTTAACCCTTTCCGATCCACTGTCTGACGTCTGAAGACATTCTGATTGAAGGCTGTACAGCTCGATGTTGGAAGACATCCGGCAGGGTATTCTTACTGTATATTACTGGCTGCTCTATTGTCGGGGGCCTCTCCAGCATGTCCCATACCGCAGTACTGGCTCTAGCAAGCAGATGGCGCCATTGTATAATGGCAGAAAGAGACAGCCCCCTAGGAAACCTTGAATCCAAAATTGGATTGCAAAGGGTTAATGCTTTGCTTTTGCAGAGGAGGTTTGACGATTGGAGGGGAGATTTACTTAGATGGGTGTTATATATGACGATCTATATAAAGAGTGCACTGTAGTGAAGTGCAACAAATGTATTAAAAGGCGATAGCAGCATACTCAGTCAATCCATGCACAACAATCCGAAATCTATGCCAGCTACAATCTGACATAGACTTTAGCTATAAAATAAATCAGTTTCCGACATAAATTCTAATAAATCTGTTGGGCCGTTGGTGGCCACACCCCCACCCACACAGTGCCGCCCATTTTTCATTTTTTGCAAGTATGACTTTTTACAACACAATTATGGCACACGGGTCACCCATAGCGTTTAATAATTGATTATGAACACATAAGAACCTCTGCTACTTTTGGATGAATACACGGTACTGAGCAGCATACACTGTACATTCAATGTTAATTAAGGTAAAGGCGAGCGTATCGTCCAATCATGTGATCACTTGTAAGTGCATATATACTGTATTAGACCATTGCCATTATTGGATTAAAACTAACCATGTGATACTGTACATCTTCCCGAGTCTTCAAAAAGCCATAAAATATCAAGAGAATGGTCATAAGAAATACTTAATTTTCTTACGAAAATGTGCAAAATGAAATACTTTAGAGGTGATCGTAAAATATGTTAATATTAGCCTATTAAAGAGACAGATCAGTAGGAGTACATATATCAAGGACCCCCAAAAAAATCTGAAAAAAAGGTACCTCGTCATCCATTTGCTATGGAGAGATGGACCTACAGTGTTGTGCAAAAGTTTTAGGCTAAAAATGCTAAAAAAAAAGGATACTGTCAAAACTAGAAGGGTTAATAGTTTATTTTTGTCAATTAACAAAATACGAACTGAATTAACAGAGAAATTTAAATCAAATCCATATTTGGTGTGACCACCCTTCACCTTCAAAACAACATCAAGTCTTCCAGTTACACTTGCACACAGTTTTTGATGTAACATTTTGGAGAACTAACCACAGATATTCTGTGGATGTAGGCATATTTGGTATTTCAGCCGCACTTAAGCAGCGCTGCTGATTAGAGCCACCTGATTGGCTCTTCGGCACCACGTGACTACACAGCGTGCACGCGGATTGCCTTAAGCAGCCGTGCACTACACACTACAGTTAAGCAGCCGTGCACTACACACTACACTTAAGCAGATGTGCACAGACCCCCCCCCCCCCTTTGGAGATGTGCACGAGTGCTACTTCACGAGACCCGCGGGGGGTTAGGGTTAGGTTGAGGGTTAGGGTTAGGGTTATGTTTAGGTTTAGGGTTAGGTTTAGGGTTAGGGTTAGGTTTAGGGTTAGCATGGCTCTTCGTGCACGGCTGCTTAACTGTAGTGTGTAGTGCACGGCAGCTTAAGGCAATCCGCGTGCATGCAGTGTAGTCACGTGGTGCCGAAGAGCCAATCAGGTGGCTCTAATCAGCAGCGCTGCTTAAGTGTGGCTGAAATCCCAAATATGCGTGGATGTAGCTTCTGTCTCTTCATGTAATACCAGATAGACTGGATGATATTGTGATCAGGTCTCTATGGGGCTATATCATCACTTCCAGGACTTCCTGTTCTTCCTTACGCTAAAGATAGTTCTTAATGACATTGGCTGTATGTTTACGGTCATTGTCCTGCTGCAGAATAAACTTGGAACCAATGAAATGACTCCTTCATGGTATTGCATGATTCATTTAATATTTTGTTAATTGACAAAAATAAACTATTAACACTTCTACTTTTGGAAGCATTCTGAATTTGCAGCATTTTTTACACACCTGCCTAAAACGTTTGCAGTGTACTGTACATGGAATTGGATTTAAGGAAACAGAGACATGCATGTATAGCGGCTAAACCCTTTTAAAGAGGTTATTCCTCAAAATCAAGTATACAGCTGACCGTTGGGACTCCCACAGTAATAATGAATCCCAAAGGGCATCAACTGAATGGAGCGGTATATGCTTGCGTATCACTGCTCTATTCACTTCAATGGGACTACCAGAGATAGACAAGCTCAAGTGCCTGGCTATTTTCAGCAAGCCCATTGAACTTTATGGAGCAGTAGTGAGGCCATTGTATGACCAAAGCTCCATACATTCAGGAACCTTTAGGACCCCAATTCTCTTGATCAGTGGGGTTCCATCCAGTGTTGCGATTCACACCAATCAGATACTTATCTCTAAGGTCAGATGTGAATATTCTGAATCATACTATCATTATATAGTTTTGCGCCACCACAATGAAACACTTCTGTTGCGTTCTTGAAAAAAAAAATCTACTTTTCGCCTGTCTTTTAGACGAGGCTGCCAACAGGTACCGTTCTACTATCACATCGAAGTGATCTTACAGTTTACAATTCCCTGTCACTGGACCATCTGTTTACTTCTATCATAAACTCATTATGGCAACATAATGCAAAATCATTTCTGTCTAACAGGACAGAGTCGAAAGGGGGATGGGGTGGAGAGGTGCGGGGGAGACTCCATCTGGCACAAATAATACAACTTTAATCAGTAATAACGATAATTATTATTAGGAAGCTACTGGAGCTCGGTGCACAAACTTAATGAGTCTAAATTGATTTATAACAAAGGGGATTAGGAATGACTGCCTAGGAAAACACCAGGTTCAATCATATCTCTACAGAAGGGCAGTCATATTATTTTGGATAAAGAATTGCCAAGTTTTCCAGAGAGAGTATATCTGGTGCGGAAGGTCACTCTGACAAGCTGAAAGCTGAGTGGCTCAGTAGTAAGTTACCACTAAAGGGAACCTGTCAGTATGATCATGATACTCTAACCAGGGGCATATAGACAGGCTTCACATTACAAAGAACCATGTCCCACATTCATTAAGACTGGTGTTTTATGCAGCAATCTCAATTAGTTGAAGTTATTTGAAGTTCATTAAAAGGCACACACCTCTTAATAGTTCTGGCTCATTATGGAGTGTTCTAAAGTCAGAAAATGAAATCTACGCCTGCTGTTAGCTGGCATGGATTTTCACCATAATTTTCACAATTTTCATAGCTTTAGTATTAATAGAGCTGTCTACAAATTATTTACCATGCCTACTCATATCAGGCCACACCAATTCATTACATCGGTTTAAACTCTTGTTTAAACAACTTTTGTTACAGTTTATGTCATACCTGGCTCAAACTACTTTATAAATGTTGGTCTGTTTTTTAAAAAAGTTTTTAAAAGAGTTGAGCGTGTGAAATGATGTCTGCTGGCTCGGCCTGATGGAATGGTTTCTCCCTAGTATGGGGAGAACCTGTCCATCAACCCTATGCCCCCTTCTTATCAGGCACAGTGCTATAAATTTGGTAGCGGTTTGCCTGGTATTGCAGCACATTTCCATTTACTTGAATGGGACTAAACTGCAAAGTGGTATGAGGCACAGACACTTCAAAATGTACAGCACTATGCCTGGGAAACAATTAAGGGGATACAGCACTCACTGAATCACCCCAACCCCTCCAGTCAGTTGGTTGTGGTGCCAATAGAATCAGTCTCATGCTGTGGACATCAATATGAAATTCCTGGAAAAGCCTTCAGTGATAGGTAAATGTTTTAAAAGAATGAAAATCATACAGAGGGGACCCTCGGCATACAACATTAATTGATTCCAGGGCAACTGTATGTTGGGGTTCTAACTGTATGGAACAATGGTAATTGGTTTCGAAGACTTCAAAATGTCATTCAAAAGTAATACAAAATGAAGATGAAAGAATATTAGAAAACGAATACAGATAAAGCAAGTCCTTACATATAAAAGTCAAAAAGAGAAGCTGTAAATCACTTTCTATGTGTGGACAGCAGCTTCTTCAGGGGTGATGTATGGTACGCAGTGTACCAGAAAAATAAAATCGAAACACCCTCACCTGGAAGAGAGTTCTTTACTATAGAGTTCAAGAGGGACCTGGAAGCCTTTATTAGGTGGTACAATATTACATGTCACCGATTACTTTAGAAGGATTTTTGATCCAGAAATTATTCTAATTGGAGTATGGGAGGATTTTCTTCCCCTAAAATGGGAATATGCAGTGATCTGAGCTTCTTCCAACAAGGCCTGGTTATCAGTGCTAGTCTAGCTGGGGTTAGTATTTAAAAAAAGTCCAATGTTTTGGAGTTTGCTCGTACAACAGTGTCAAGAGTAACTGAGAATAGTGTGATTGAGGAAATATATGCAGCAAAATGGGATCCTGTGGACAGAAACAACTCATCGATTAAAGGGGTCAGAAGAGGACGCCAAGACTAGCTCTGATGAAGAGGTGGTGCACAGTCAAGCAAATTGTAGCTGAATACAATAATAGTGTTTCGGAGTGCACAATTCTTCGTTCCTTAGTACAGATGACCAGTTCAAGTGTCATTGCTGTCTAAAGCCCTGACACACTAGCTTCTTTTTGTCATCCATGTGAAAAAAACAGATGACACATGGACAGCATATTGACCCACAATACTGAATGAGGCAACACCAATCACCGAGGTTTTCATGTAGAAATGGACTTTGTTAAAAAACTCATTGCATTTCCTATCCTCGTCTGTATCATGAAGGAGGATTAGGAAATGCAAATGCATGTAAATGTGCGGGCAGTCTGTGAATCAGGCAGCTCATGGATAGGCGTCCATGTGGTGTCCGATATAAGTTGTGCCCGAGGCTCTGGGTTGAAACTTTGGGACACAGCAAGTGTATCAGTGGTCTAAGACAGGGGTCCCCAACTCCAGTCCTCAGGGACCACCAACAGGTCATGTTTTCAGGATATCCTATTGTAAGAACACCTGTGGCAATGTCTGAGGCACCGGCAAAAATTACATCATCTGTGCAACACTGAGGAAATCCTGAAAACATGACCTGTTGGCAGTCCCTGAGGACTGGAGTTGGGGAACACTGGTCTAAGAGAAACAGAAAGACAAGACTTCAGTGGGCCAAACCGTGCAAAAATTGGATCACTGAGCAGTGGAAAAACATCCCCTGGTCCAATGACTCCAGATTCCTGTTGCATCGCGCTGATGGGAGGCTCAGAATTTGGTGCAAGAAGCATGAATCGATGAACCCTTCCTGTCAGCTGTGCACAGCATTTCAGTACCTCCATCCAACCTCTTGCAACTGCAAGAAGCTCTCCAGCCTGGATGGGCCAATATTCCTACAATAGAGCTTTAACACTAGCGGAATCTATGCCATGACCAACTGATACGATTCTGACGTTCTGAAGGCCAAAGGAGCTCCGGCTCACTACTAGATGGGTGTCTTTATAAAGTGGCCATTCAGAATAAAAATAGGTAATATAGATAATATTCACTTTTTTCCTTAAGGAATAAAAAAAAGATTCAGTTTTGCAAGAATAATAGGCTGAGTTTTAAAGCAGATACAGAACAGTAATATAAAAATATCATTTTGGTGATAGAATGGCAGCTTCGTAATACGGGCTGAGAGATAGCATTTTATGTGAAAACTGCTATATCTGGGCCTGCAGGCGATGCTCCGGCCGTCCTTGTATTACATTCCCTATTATAATTCTATAGATTCATTGCTTCCTCTTTTGTGCTGAGAGAAAATAAAGAAATTATTCTCTATCTTTCCCTCCTCTGCACTTATCTCCTGATCTCCAGCGCTGTTAGAAGGTTAATTATCAAACTGTGGAACTCACTCCAGCTTTTCTGGCTATATTACCTCATGAGGCATCACACAATGCTGTTTTATCAAGTCAGCCACGCAACAGTGATGTGGAAAATCAGGCAAGATATGGTTTCTTTCCCGGTTCAGAGAATAGTTTTCTATTTGAATGAAGTCAGACAAAAAAAAAGCACAAGTAAAGTTTCATGCATTGACTACCTATCATGTCACTAGTTCACATTCATAGATGCAAAGGCGGCCAAGAAGTTCAATGGAGTTGTAATTGTTGTTATTGCTCTTTCCTCAAGTGAATATTAATGGTATTAATAGTAATGAATGATGCAAAATAAATTCTTGTCCAAAAACCTAAGGTTCACACTGCATTCAGCCGTTATGTTCAGTTGGACACGTCAGTAGATGTTTGCCCAGGACAAGTGCAACTACATGCTTACATAGATGCATATTTCTGCCGTTGACTACCATTGAAGAATGGAAAACCAAAATGATGGCCTACACCCTTCTAATACATCACTCAGCGCTCTACAGCTATTGGTTGGAGGTGTAAACGTTTTTGCCAGACCAGTGCTCCTCAACTCCAGTCCTCCAGTCCCCAAAGAGGTCATGATTTGAGGATATCCAATAGAGAGAACACCTGTGGAAAAGTTTTAGCCACTGACAATAATTATATCACAGGGGCACCCTATCCTGAGGCAACCTGAGCCTCTTGCCTCAGGCGGCAGTCAACAGCATCTCAGTGGGGCTGCACTAGGGTTGACACCCAACTAGTAAGTCACTAGCCCAGCAGGATGATTAAGGCCGGTATGTATTTTTTAATGGCCATATTAATGGTTGATAAAACATAATTGTCAGCTGCAAGTCAGTCGGGCAGCAACCATCAAGCATTTAACTCACTCCATCTGTAGCTCTGATCGAATGGCGTGACCCCTAACCTCTCCTCCGGCACCTGCGTTCTGGAATGGAGATGCCATCCTGACGCTGTACGGAAAGATCAGGGGTCATAGTTTGATTACAGCAACAGTGGCCACCAGACAGGGCTACAGATGCAGTAAGTTAAATGCTTAATTGTATTGGGTTGCTGCCCAGCCAAAGGTCCACTAAGGGGACACTAAAAATAGTGGGGCCACTAAGGGGTTTTCCCTCATGATTTATGTGCATTGCGAAATGCACAGAATTTGCATGGGAAAAGAACCCCTTGTTTTTAATGGGGGTATTTACATGCACAATTTTTCTCTTGTAGTGCTGCGAGAAGAAGCGACGCAAGAGAGAAATAGCAACGTGTCCTAATTTTAAGTGATGTTGCCCATTCTTCCCTGTGAGATATTTTTTTTTAAAATCGCATTGCGCTAACATGTATATGCAAATTTTTTTGAGTGTGATTTTTTTTTTGTTCCTGTAGCACTTGCATAAAAATCGCATCTTTGGGAGTGCAGTATCTGTCCGAGTTTCTTGGACCAATATCGTACTCGCATGAAACTCACTGTAAATGCACCCTTATATACATATATTTAAAATTCTGCTCATGTACCTTTCTCATACCAGCACAATGGCCCCTATCTGTACAGCAGATTGATATAGCCCATCGACTGTTCCCTTCATAGCAATGGATATTAGTCAAGTGATGAGCCAAATATGTCATGTAACCTCTGATATTCAACTATTAGAGGCGTAACTAGAAACTTTTGGGACCCCTTACTTACCAAGTGCCATTTATAACACCGGCGACTCCGTATGTGATAGAGGGCCTTTGCTTCTCCTAAGACTCCATGGCCCAATAGTGACTGTTACTTCTGTACGCCTTATAGCTATGCCCATGTCAACTAGCACTGATCAGGTATCTAGTAGGTGAATAGCAGTTTGTACAATTGCAGAACTTACACAGTAAGGGCTCGTACCCACTGGCAATAGACTTTCCTGCGATGCGAGAGTGAGTGAAACCAATGATTTTCAATGGTTTCATTCCCATTAGCGATGTCTTCCCTTAAGGCTCGCAGTGCTAAGAAAAATCTGCGCTATCGCCCATTGTTTTTAATGGGCAGGGGGCAGCAACGTCGGCCACATTGAAAACATAGGCAGTACATTGCGCTCCCCTGACACAGCTGTGACAGGGGATCCCTTCATCCCCGCGGGGACCGCGATGCTATCCCATTGCTTTCAATGGGGCCAGCGCTGCTACCGCCACATTGAAAGCAATGGAATGAAAGCACCCTCTGCAGCGATGAGTTTCGGGGCGGTGGGGGAAGGGGGGCTTGAAATATAAGCCCTACTCTGAAAATAATCCCTAGCTGTAAAAAAAAATACCTCACCTAAAAGAGCAGTACAGCCCCTCTGTCAGTCTTCATCTGTCTTCTGGTGGCTTGGGATAGAAGAATCCCCACCTCCAGAAAGCGCTGCCTCTGATTGGCATAGTGCTGTGACCAATCAGAGGCAGTGCTCAGCCATTCATTAAATCCAATGAATGACTCAGGGCTGCCTCTGATTGGCTAAGCGCTGTGACCAATCACAGTCAATCAGAGGCAGTGGTTTCTGGAGGCAGGGATTTTTCATTGCCTGGCAACTAGAAGACAGATGAATACTGATGGGGACGGAGAGAAGAGCCGGACTGCTCTTCTAGGTGAATTATTTTTTTGACAGCTAGGGATGATTTGCAGAGCAGGGCTTATAATTCAAGCCCCCCCAAAAATCATCACTGCAGGGGTTGCCTTCATCCCATTGCTTTTAACAGGTTGCAGTGCTGGCCCAATTGAAAGCAATGGGATAGCATCGCTGACCTCTGCCACATTTGCGACAGCTGTGACAGCTGGGGCAGGGGATTCCTTCAACTCCATGGTACCCGCGAGGATGAAGGAATCCTATGCCACAGCTGTGTCAGGAGAGCGCAATGTACTCCCTTTGCTTTCAATGGGGCCGACGAAAACAATGGGCAATAGCGCAGATTTTTCCTAGTGCTGCGAGCCTTGATTGAAGACATCGCTAATGGGAATGAAACCACTGAAAATCATTGGTTTCATAATCATACGTTTTTACTCACTCTCGCATCGCAGGATTCAAGCCCTAACGCTATCTACAATCATGTAGTACCCAGAATGGCCGATATAAATAATATGAGGTTCTAAGTATGAGCACAGTCGTGCTCAGATGTAAACACTGAAGGGGCTAAGATGCTCGCAGGAGTGTTGTGGCCCCTTCAATCTGCTGATTGGTGGGGATCCAGAGTGGCAGACACCCACTGATCAGATATAGATAGCTAAGCCTTCAATTTTTAAAGACTGGTTATCCCCGTTAACTTTTTTTATTTAAAGGTATTGTATCACTTCTAGCCATTTTTCTCCAAAAAGCAGATGGCTCCATACATTACACATTGTACATGGCCTGGGTGAAACGGTAGTCCCATTCACTTCAATAGCCTGCAATACCAACTTGGGCCACTGCACAATGTGCGGAGCTGTCTGTTTCCTGTAACAAAGAAGAACAACCCTTTTAATCAGGCAGTTGTGTCTCTTATATCCAATAGATTGTATTTCCGGTATCTCTTTCGGTTAAAACTTTTGGATTTGCGTTAAAAAAAGAAGAGATTAAAATAATATACTGTGTGCGCAAGAAGCAGAAATATAAAGGTAATTTGTAAATCGTTATGTGCTGACCCCAATAATTTAGCTCCTCTCTTCTGAATCCAGACACTCTACCGCCTCATCTCTTCAATGTTCCAACTGGCGGTAATAGCTCATTCCACTGACTCAGCTCTGCTGCCTTCAATACAAGCTCAGGCGGCTGAACAAATCCTGATTTCAATTCCTCTCCCTTTGTTATGATTCCTCCCCTGCCTCTCGCGTTTGACCACTGCTGCCATTCACGAGAACACCAAATTTAATTTGCCTAAGATGCAGACAATTTCGGTGCACCTCACGCCTCTGCAAAGGCACGGAACTACTCAGCGAAATTCACTGGCGCTAACTCTCACACACTCACGCACAAAAGTACATTACCTTTAAAGGACATAATTAAGTAGAACTGGGTCCAGACTGACCGACAATTCAGCCCTGATTTAATGGCTTCCCCAGCTGTGACAAACGTGGATGCATTATTGCTGTTACTTTGCAATTTTGCAAGCGGTTGGAGTTTGTACGGCTTCAGAATAAGCTTTCTCCTGATAGTTAAGTTATTCATGGGGTTTAATCTCACACATCACTTTGTGCTATTAGCTGTGTGTAATAGCTCCTGCCTCACTACTGAGGTTTTATGAAGCAACATAGTACCTTCCCTTTAGCCGGACAATGTAAACATGATTTAAAGGGAAGAAAAGGCCATTTTTCACTTTCTTTAAAAATGGCAAAAATATAGACATGTTGCCCCCGTTTGAGTCTTTGCTCCTGGTTAGATGGGAAGTTCTATTCCAGTTTATTCCCTCTTTCCTATTGTGAGACGGTGACCGGCAAGGTGCTGGAGGGCAGGTATATTTCGCCTAGGATGCTCTCCTATGCTGCTTTGGGGAGCGCTTGGGCAGATACGTGCCACCGAGCAGCCTGGGCTCGGTGGAGGAAGCCGGCAGTATGGTGTCAGTAACACTAAGTTACTGACACGTTGTAGCAAGTAAGTGGCTCCAAGCCACATAATCCGGGCCGGCTTTTCCTGGAGTGACCAAAGTGAAGGGTGGGATGGTCACTCCCACGTACCAGGTGGGGCTGGTACCAGGCCTTATAAAGCCTGGGCCTACAGGGCCAGGAGGAGAGCTGAGACCTTTGCAGGTCTGAGAGTCCTGGCTGGCTGTGTGCAGGAGCCATTTGTTTACCAGTACGTAGACAGGGACGCTACATGTTTAGTAAGTGCTCGGACGAGCAGGATTTACGTTATGTTTGCCTGATGTTAAGGCCTGTATTTTGCTTTTGTTTGCTTGGAAATAAACCCAGGCAAAGTCTGGACTAAAGACTTTATCCTATGTGTCACTGTCTCTGACTGCTTATGCCCAGGTTGCTACCGATCCTAAATGCTAATCCCTCACATATTGTGTTTGGATGCGGGCAGCGGTCTTAAAGAGACATACACCAATTAATGGACATTTTGCTGCAGCAGCTGGTGAACCGTTGCTAAGGGCAACCGCCCAAGAGAGATTGACTGGAGAGTGCTGTAACCCCCATGTCCTGGGTGAAAGCTGCAACGGCACAGCCATCAGATACTGCCAAGATGGAGGAACTGATAAAGCAGCTGGTACAAATGAACGTGCAGCAACAGCAAGCGTTGGCCCAGCAGCAACAAGTGACGGCGACCCAGCAAAAGATCCATGAAGAGGCCATGAGAGCTCAGGCCGAGACTAATGCTCTCCTGGTGCAAGGTGTGCAGAGGTCGTCTGGTTCGCTCCCCACCACCCGTACCGCGGTACAGGCGGCCTTACAAAAGATGACGGCCACCGATGACATCGAGGCCTATCTCGCGGTCTTTGAGAGAGTGGCCGAGAGGGAGAAGTTACCGGCGCCTCAGTGGGCTGAGGTAGTAGCGCCTTTCCTGACGGGAGAACCCCAAAAGGCCTACTTTGACCTCGGTGAGCAGGATGCCAAGGACTATAATAAGCTCAAAGGTGAGATCCTGGCACGCTTGGGCGTGGACACCCATGTGCGGGCCCGACGCGTACACGCCTGGACTTTCACGGACGACCTACCAGCTCGCTCCCAGATGTACGACCTGTTCCACCTGGTGAGAAAGTGGCTGCAGCCAGAGGAGTCGTCCCCAGCGGAGATCGTACAAAGAGTGGTTCTGGACAAGTTCATCCGCTTGTTGCCCCCCGCAATCCAGCGCTGGGTGGGACAAGGGGGTCCCCAGGATGTGGGCCAACCCGTGATCCTCGGGAGAGACTTTCCCCTATTTTGGGACTCGTGTGCGACACCGAGGGTCGTCTGCAAATAAGGTTCATGATAATGCAAATGTGTATGATGTGTGTCCAGAACCGTTTGACCCTGAGGGTACGGTTCCAGCAGTAGGGGTGACCCAAGAGAATGGGGATAACTTTCCCTTAACAGTACTAGCGGGTGAGACAGAGGTACAGGACGAAGTGGTTGCTATGCCTGACTTAGAGGTCTCACGTGCCAATTTCGGAACTGAGCAGCTCCGAGACCCCACCTTAGTAAAGGCCAGGGAAAATGTTAAAGTACTAAATGGGGAGCCTCAATTCCCGGGGGCTGATACTGTGTTTCCACACCTGGCAGTCAACCAAGAATTGTTGTATCAGGTTGACAAGGTCTGTGGGGAGGTTGTGGAACAGCTGGTGGTACCTCAGTCTTATCGCAGGACGGTCTTAGACCTGGCGCACAAGCATGTGCTGGGAGGTCATCTCGGGAGCGAAAAGACAAGGGAACGCATCCTTCAGCGTTTTTTCTGGCCGGGGGTACATGGTGATGTAAAACGTTACTGTGAGTCGTGCCCGGAGTGTCAAATAACAGCTCCTATGCCCCATTACCGGAGCCCCTTAGTGCCCTTGCCCATCATAGAGGTGCCGTTTGAGCGGATCGCTATGGACCTAGTTGGGCCCTTGGTAAATTCTGCCCGTGGTCACCAACATATATTAGTGGTTGTAGACTATGCCACCCGTTACCCCGAAGCCGTTCCTTTACGCAATACGTCATCCAAGGGTATTGCAAAGGAACTACTTCACATGTTCTCCCGCACGGGCATACCAAAAGAGATCCTGACGGACCAAGGAACCCCCTTTATGTCAAAGGTCATGAAGGAATTGTGTAAGCTGCTGAATATTAAGCACTTACGGACGTCTGTGTACCACCCACAGATGGATGGCCTGGTTGAGAGATTTAATAAGACCCTAAAAAGCATGCTAAAAAAGGTAGTCAATAAGGATGGGAAGGACTGGGACTGTCTGCTGCCATATTTAATGTTCTCAATCCGTGAAGTCCCACAATCCTCCACTGGTTTCTCTCCCTTTGAATTAGTTTATGGTAGACATCCCCGAGGGCTCCTTGATGTAGCTAAGGAGACCTGGGAGCACGAGTCCACCCCCTACAGGAGTGTTATTGAACACATCTCCCTCATGCAAGATCGAATTGCGGCGGTCATGCCCATTGTCAGAGAACATTTACAGCAGGCTCAGGAAGCCCAAAGCCGGGTATATAACCGGTCCACCAAGGTGAGAACCTTCAACCCTGGGGATTGGGTACTAGTGTTGGTGCCCACCCTAGAAAGTAAATTCCTAGCAAAATGGCAAGGGCCCTATGAAATAATTGAGAAAGTCGGAGAAGTAAATTATAAGGTATACCAGCCAGGTAGGCGGAAACCAGAACAGTTGTACCATGTAAACCTAATTAAGCCATGGAAGGACAAAGAAGCCCTGACTGCAGTGAGCACCCCCCATGGTGAGGTCCCAGAGGTGTGTGTATCAGGGTCCCTGTCCAAATCCCAACAACAAGAGTCGAGGGAATTTATACAACGTAACTCAGATGTGTTCTCTGATATACCATGGCGTACTGGTGTCATAAAACACGACATTATAACTGAACCAGGGGTAAAGGTTCAGTTGAAACCGTACAGGGTTCCAGAAGCCCGCAGACGAGCCATCTCAGAGGAGGTCAAGAAAATGCTAGACCTCGGAGTAATTGAGGAGTCGAAAAGCGAATGGTCCAGCCCTATCGTGCTGATACCAAAACCTGATGGCTCTCTGCGCTTCTGTAACGACTTCCGGAAGCTAAATGACGTGTCAAAATTTGACGCATACCCAATGCCGAGAGTGGACGAGTTAATTGAGAGACTGGGTCATGCCAGGTACTTTTCCACTCTCGACCTTACTAAAGGCTACTGGCAGGTTCCCCTTACAGAGAGCGCGAAAGAAAAGACTGCGTTTGCCACACCAGAAGGGTTGTTTCAGTACATCTGCCTACCCTTCGGTTTGCATGGAGCCCCAGCAACCTTCCAAAGATTGATGGATATCATACTCTAACCCCATCGTCAATATGCGTCAGCATATTTAGATGATATCATCATCTTTAGCGAAGACTGGGACAGCCATCTACCCAAGGTACAGGCAGTACTGAACTCCCTTAGAAAAGCAGGGCTCACAGCAAACCCAAAGAAGTGCGCCCTGGGTCTTGAAGAAGCCCGATACCTGGGGTATATAATAGGTAGGGGTATTATAAAACCCCAGGTCAATAAAGTTGAAGCCGTTCAGAACTGGCCACAACCCACAACTAAAAAGCAGGTGAGAGCCTTTTTAGGCATTGTAGGGTACTATAGGCGGTTCGTGCAAAACTTTGCTAGCATAGCAGCGCCCCTAACAGACTTGACCAAGAACAGTAAGTCAGTCATGGTCAAGTGGAACCCTGACTCAGAAAAGGCGTTCCAAGAGTTAAAACGGGCCCTCTGTAGACGTCCAGTGTTGGTCACACCTAATTTTAAAAGAGAATTTATTGTTCAGACAGACGCGTCCGACGTGGGACTGGGAGCAGTTCTGTCCCAAGAAGTAGAGGGAGAGGAACATCCCGTGATTTATCTAAGCAGGAAGCTCACGCCACCCGAGAAAAATTACAGCATTGTTGAACGGGAGTGCCTAGCCATCAAATGGGCCCTTGAATCCCTAAAATACTACCTTCTAGGTCGGCACTTCAGGCTGATCACAGACCACTCTCCCTTAATTTTCCCCATTGAGGGCTCAGCCAGACGAGCATATTTTCTTTGCGCTCCTATGTGCGCAAAACAAAATGTGCTCAACGCATGTTAAAACTACACATGACCGAAGCTCTGTGCCCTTTGCTTTTAGTGGGGCCGTTGCTACTGCTGCCAGCCCCATTGAAAGCAGTGGAATGCAGGCAACCATCGCAGTGATTTTTAGACAAGGGCTTGAAATATAAGCCTTTCCCTGAAAATCATCCGTAACTGCTGTAAAAAAATATATACATCACTTCTCCACCGCTGTGCAGCTCCAGCGCGTCTTCTCGCTGGCTCCTCGGCGCCCTTCTGAAGCTTCTTCTCCTGCTTGGGATTTAAAAATCACCACCTCTTGAAAGGGCTGTGTCTGATTGGCTGAGCGCTCAGCCATTCATTGAGTGTTTCACATGGGTGTTTTATCGCGGCTACTTTGCCGCGATAAAATGGCAGCTGAAAATTAGCTGCGCTAAGGTCTCTCCCCTGGCCCATGGCTGTGCAAATGCCGAGAAAATGGAAGATTTAGCGTGATGGAATTGTGCACGCTGATGTGCGCATGTGAACAGAGCCTTTGCAATAAATGGGTTCTATTTTCTGCATGCAAATATGATCAATGTTAATCTGGCCTTAAACTATCAATGCGTCGTACTAAAGCTCAGCATTCATCAGGTAGTCAGAGAAGCGGGAGGTGTGCAAATATGCATGCAAAATGCAGGAATATGCGCAATGCGCTGTGCAATTCTGTGAATAAGAGAACACTGCATTTTTCGGCCGTGTGACCTGTTTCATGGCCAAAGTCAATGCCTAGCCCTCGTCTAAGGCTTTCACATGGCCAAGAAAATCGTGCAAGATTTGTGCATCCCTAATGGGGTCTTACATGAGCAATTTTTTTCCCGCATTGCAGATTCTTTTTGGTGTAAGTGAATGATGTCCGCTAAAACCTCATTCCATTACATTGTACAGTACATTGCTGCGCAATTTCAGCTCACATTCCGCAGCAATTCTACTGTTCTTGGATACGCCCTTTGACTGGCATTGAGAAGCATTGGTCTGGCGCATGTCATAGGCAGGCAGAAAATATCTACAGCTCCAACCCAATAGCTGAAGAGCGCTGAGTGACATATGAGAATGGCATGGGGCACCATTTTGGTATACCTTTTGGTCAAAGGTAGTCAGTTGCACTGATTTGGGCTCGGATTTCGCAGCCAAAATTCGGCAGCAATTCTACTGTGTGTGATCTTACCCTTACCAGACACCTCATCTGCTTAAGGGCTTCTTCAGAGGGATGTATTTGCATGCGTCCTTGTGTGCGCAAAATATAAGGGCAGTTCCTTCAGCCCACCAGATCTCTGTGGTGGTGGTAGGTCAGTGTCTTCTGTCAGGACCGCTGAGTTGTGTCTGAGATAATAACGACTTAGTTGTATTCTCATTGTGTTATTTTTGTCGTCCCCCCCCCCCCCCCCTCCAAGAGCTCTAACTGTGGTGTTCTTCTGTCGGTCAGACTCTGTGTTTTATATATGTTGTTGGACCTGTGATGACGTCACCAGGAGTGGAGCTATGATGTCTTCAGGGGCGGAACATGAGAAGCACCACACATAAACATACATATTCACGGTCAAGTGGTCGTTAGTAGTTTGACTAATATTACAAACCCATTCAGTGATCTTTGTAACTGCTGGGCCTATCCAGCTTCTAGTAATAACCCAGCAGTGAATATTAACTGGCGGGATATGAACTTGGCTCCAGTCTGTCTATGCAATGTGTAAAAACTTTCATTTTGTCACTTTGTTTCACTTTCAAATTACCCATAATTCCTATTGTAAATTACCCATAATTTCTGTAACAAAAGGAGAAATTTGATATGTGGATCAAGTTGTTAGAAATGGGGTTACCACTAGGGGCGCTGGGGTCCTGTTGATGCGGGATGCTCGTTCTGGTGCTATGGGGGCCCAGGCTGGTGGCTCTGTCTGGGGTTCCCCCACTCTGGTGGTTGGTCGTGGCGGTCGGCGGCGCATCCCGCGTCGTGCACGGGCGCACCTGTCCATTGGTTGGCCACGTGGTGCTCAAGCTGGTGCGCGCCGCCGAGGGGAGGCGGCTTTATGATTTCCTCTGGTCGTCATCTGACTTCGCCCTGCCCCTCTGGGTGGGCAGTTCTGCATATATACCTTGCTGAGCCTGACTCTGGTTGCCAGTGTTTGGTTTGACTTGTCTACCTACACCCGCAATTATTGACCTGACTTTTGTGTGTTTGACTTCGGCCTTTCATTGGACTCTGCCTCTGTTTTGCCCTCCTGTACTCCACACATGTCTTTCGGTTTGACCCTGCTTGTTTCACGATTACTTTCTGGTCTGCTCACTTGTGGCTTCCAGTCAGCTATGTGGTGCTCACCTGCTGGTCTCCCTGTCCCTCCTTCTTTGGGGTCCCTGTCACTACTGCAGCGCAGGGACCATCGCCCAGTTGTCACCCTGGGGCCTAGCCCAGGGGGGCAAGTAGGTAGAGGCATGGGAGAGGGCTGGTGTAGGGATCCCCTGTCCATCTGCCCCCGCCAGTCCTAACAAAAGTAGCCTGGCACTATCAACAAAGAGATGTATACAGTGCAAGAGGAAAATGGACCCTAGAGACTTCTCCGGTCTAGATCATCGGTTACTAACTCGCTCGGCCACTTTATTCCTGTGAGTAGTTGTGGTAGGGGCGCCAGTGCACTGCTTTGCCCGGGGGCCCATAATGCTGTTAAGACGCCACTGAGTAGTCATGCCTGGATATAACATGGTATTTTTAAAAACATTTATTCTCCACACCTTGGCTTTTAGTAATACATTTGCCTTGTAAGCTGATTATAAAGGCAGGTACAGTAAATTAATATAGATGGTTCGCACTGTTGTGTTCTACTGCTGAAATGCCCTTCTCCGGAAATAAACTGATAAGGTTACACATTGCTCTAAACTGCTCCCAGTGATATAACATGGACTGACACATTATACATGTACTGTCACAGCACTGCTGTAACGGGGAAAATATTAGGGCTAGAGGTCAAATCCAACACGGGAACAGCCAGCCATTCGGAAATGGTCATTTGAGGTGGCCCTTTAGATTTCATCAACTGTCATGTTTTTATATTGCAGTGTTATAAATGAAGAGATGGTATTCAGGGCAATGAATTGTATCCTGGGAATTCTAAATACAGTAGAACGTACAAAGGAGAGAACATAAAATAGGAAGGTGGAAGTGGTTCGAAAAGAGCGGACCTCTCCCATTATTAGACCCTTGTGTCAGACAAATCAGTGGACATTTTCTAGCTGTGAATCACCTATTATCCCCCCCTGTATAACATCATCAACCTTCCGAAGACAAGACAAATCGGAAGGTTCTGTTCCTCGCCTGTGATCGCTTTTTCTGTAGCTAATTGGATCTGAAAAGCTGTGGGCTCAACTGCAAACAGCCATTTGACAAGTGAACAGTTTGCTGAGAATGTTCCCGCTATAATATGACATGCATTTGCAGATAATAAATTAGTCTTTATACCATGTCTTACTCTTCTTTGTGCAGTATGTTTGCCATCTGCATCTCCTAACATATAATCACACGCCTCCCGCTGATCTTTTACAGAAATGTAGGTTACGTAAAGCTTCAGATAGCCACAAATATATAAAATAAACTATTAGTAACTGCATGGACTTTGGGAAACTAAATTAGATGAGGTTATTGCCTAAGACATTCCTAAACATTGTTGCAAGTTACATCAGAAGGATTCTTCTAGGTTTTACTATGGTGTCCTTAGATGACTCAGTAGCATCTCGGCAAGAAACATGGCGAAATCTATATATATAAAATTGAATGTATGCGTGTGTGTCTGTCTGCGTGTCTGTCTGTGTGTTTGTCCTTTATGCGCTACTACACCATTCATCCGATCGCCATGAAACTTTGGGAAGTTGTTGAGTACACTCCTGGGAAGATTATAGGCATAGTAAAACTATCCTACGATAAATGGCGCGCATGTGAGCGTCGTCGACAGTTGCGCCCCCCCCCCCCAAGTAGATCGTTTGATTTCCATCACTGCCACTAATTCTCTCACTTCGCGATGTCATAGAAACTTGAAATTTGGCATGAGCATTGATTATGTCATAAATAGGAAAAGCTAATAGGTCCCAACTCAATTATTCAATTCTAAGCGCCAAAGAATTAGCGTCCAAATTTTACGCACGGAATCTAATTCTCTCACTTCCCAATGTCATAGAAACTTGAAATTTGGCACGAGCCATGATTATGTCATAAATAGGAAAAGCTAATGGGTCCCAACTCGATTATTCAATTTTATGCGCAAAAGAATTAGCGTCCAACTTTTACGTACGGAATGTCATTTTCTCACATAGAAACTTGAAATTTGGCACGGGCATTGAATATGTCAGAAATAGGAAAAGCTAATGGGTCCCAACTCCATTATTCAATTCTATGCGCAAAAGAATTAGCGTCCAAATTTTACGTACGGAATGTCATTTTCTCACATAGAAACTTGAAATTTGGCACGGGCATTGATTATGTCATAAATAGGAAAAGCTAATGGGTCCCAACTGGATTATTCAATTCTATGCGCAAAAGAATTAGCGTCCAAATTTGACGTACGGAATGTAATTTTCTCACTTCCTGATATATATAAATGAATGTCTGTCTGTCTGTCTGTCTGTCCTTTATGCATTACTACACCATTCATCCAATTGCCATGAGACTTTGGGAAGTTGTTGAGTGCACTCCTGGGAAGATTACTGGCATAGTACAACTATCCTACGATAGGTGCCGCGCGTACGAGCATCGTCGACAGTTATGCCCCCCAGACAAAGATCGTTTGATTTCCATCTCAAGCACGAAAGCAAAAGGCATTACGAGCAAAGGGATGAGTGTTCAACCACAAAATGATGCATCCGCCGAACGTTTCGCAAGACAATTGCTGGATATTGAGAATGCTGAGGTAAAATGAAAGCTGTGCTGTGATTGGTTGCTATTTCTTATATTGCTGAGGTAACATGAAAGCTGTGCTGTGATTGGTGGCTACTTCTTATACTACTGAGGTTGCATGAAAGCTGTGCTGTGATTCGTTGTTATATATTATACCACTGAGGTAACATGAAAGCTGCGCTGTGATTGGTTGCTATATATAATACCGCAGAGGTAACATGAAAGCTGCGCTGTGATTGGTTGCTATTTTTTATATTGCTGAGACAGAATAAAAGTTGCGCTGTGATTGGTTGTTATTTCTCTTACTGCTAAGGTAACATGAAAGCTGCGCTGTGATTGGTTGTTATATATTATACCACTGAGGTAACATGAAAGCTGCGCTGTGATTGGTTGTTATCTAGATATATGAAAACGAATGAATGTCTGTCTGTCTTCGCAGCAACGCGCGACGGGTAAGCTAGTTTTTTATATAAGTAATTGCATATCATGAACTCTATGAATCTTTATTCGAAGATCAATATGTTATCAACCAGCAATATAGTGGAAACAGGGGTGTAACTACTGCTGTAGCAGCTATCACAGGTAGGCCCAAAATTCCGGGTCCGGCATGGCCACTCAGCAGACCAGGTTCTCCTGAGACTGTTATTACTACAGATAATCCAGAAAATGGAAAAGCTATAAAATTAAAAAAACAATAGTATAATCAGCTCTGTCACTAACCCAATGCTCTATTCTACACTGTTCAGCTCTACCCCTTGTCTTCTGCCACCTGGTCACATGACCATTGTGGACAGTCTCCAGCCAAATAAGGTATTGTTAATATTTGGGCTCATAAAAAGGGATTATCATTTATTAGGGGCATAAGGAGACATTATTAATGAGTGGAGGCATAAGGAGGCATTATTACTGTGTGATGCTTGAGATTTTGGGGTGTAGGTGTACTAGGGAGGGATTGTTAATATATAGTTAGTGGCTAGAAGGCCAGGTTTTGTTTTTGTTTTTTTTATTGTTACTGTTAAAGCCAGATTGACCCCTTAGTGACGAAGCCTGTTTGCGCCTTAGTGACGGAGCCAAATTTTGGAAATCTGACATGTCACTTAACATATCATAACTCCGTAAAGGTTTTGCATATCCAAGTGATTCTGACATTGTTTTTTCACCACATGTTGTACTTCATTTAGGTGGTAAAAATAGACCCATAGAATTTGTGTATATTTATTAAAAGTGCCAATATTGGGAAAATTTTGAAAAAATTGTCATTTTTTCACATTTTTAACTGTAATATCTCAAATATGTGCAAACATACTGTGCACATTTTTGCTAAGATATATATTTCCATCTGTTCACTTTATTCTGGACACATGTTTGAAAAACTTTTGTTTTTTATTAACCATTTAGGAGGTGTACAAATTTAACATTAATTATCAACATTTTGAGGAACACTTTATTTTCTGGCACCAAGCCAAGATTGCAAAGGCTCATGAGTGTCAGAATGATAGATACCCCCACAAGTGACCCCATTTAAAAAACTGCACCCCTTGGTGTATTCACTGAGGGGGGTCATGAGTATTTTGACCCCACAGTTTCTTTTCAGGAAGTAATGCAATTAGAAAAAATAAAATTTCATATTTTTGCAAATATGTGATTTTTAACACAGGATTTTTTTCTATAGTGCACATGAAAATTAGGATTTACACCTCAAAATGCATATCCCCATTTGTCCTGTGTTCAGAAACATACCCATTTTAGCCATAATCTTCTGTCCATATGTACAACGGGGCCAAAACCGAGAGGAGCAGCCGGTGGCTTTCAGATCAGACATTTTGCTTGAAGGCGTTTTAGGCCCCATTGCTCACTTGTAGACCCCTTGAGCGGCCAAAACGCAGAGGACCCCAACAAATTACCTCATTTTGGAAACTAGACCTCTTAGCGCATTAATCTAGGGGTGTGCTGCGTATTTTGACCCAACAGTTTTTGAATGAATCAAAGCAAAGCAAAAGTAAAAAATTAAGATTTTTTTTTTTTTTAATCAATTATGTGATTTTAAAAACGTGTTCAGAAACATACCCATTGTGGCCCTAATCTTCTGTCCGTATGCACAGTGGGGCTCTAACCAAAAGGAGCAGCAGGTGGTTTTCAGAACAGACATTTTGGTTGAAGGTGTTTCAGGCCCCATTGCCCAATTGTAGACCCCTTGAGCGGCCAAATCGATAGAGAACCCCCACAAATGACCCCATAATAAAAACTAGACCCCTTAACGCATTCATCTAGGGCTGTACTGCGTATTTGGACTCCACCGTTTTTAAATGAATCGAAGCAAAGCAGAAGGAAAAAATTACGATTTTTGTTTTTTTGGCAATTATGTCATTTTAAAAATAGTTTTTTTTGTACAGCATACATAGGAATGAAGACATTCACCCCAAAATGTATACCCCCATTTGTCCCGTGTTCAGAAACATACCCATTGTGGCCCTAATCTTCTGTCTGGATGCACAACGGAGCCCAAACTGAACAGAGTGTCAAACTTTAACTGTCTTTTAACTTTTACGTGATCGCCATTATCCATTGGATAATGGCGATCACGTGACCGAAGACCGCGGCCCCCCGTGACATCTCCAAGCTCTTGGCTACTTTTAGTAGCCAGGAGATTTTAAATTTCCTTTTGCCCTCCCCAGCTTCTGTGCTTGCGTCCGACATTTTGATGATGGGCGCATGCGCCAAAACTGGGGAAAGGTCCGCAGAGAAGGGTTCCGTCAGGGGACCTCGCTGGTGGCCTCATTTAAGTAATTCACCTCCCCTTACGGATCCGATCCGTGACGGGAGGTGAAAATTGAGCTTTTTTTTAACTTTTACGGGACTGGGAAATGCGTACTGTGAGGGTTATGAACATATTAATTTATATATGTATGTATCTTTGATATACGTTTCCGGAGGCTGTAGGCCTAAATTGTACACTCTATTCTGTGTCCTATGAAAAGGTCTGCTAAATGCTCGTACATTTAGCTTAGTACTTAATTACATTAAGTAGAGGTGTAATCTTAAATGTCCATCATGTCTCCAAGATCTTGTTTATCTCGTTACACTGATCAAAAGGTTGTGTGGAATGCTTTGTTCTTAACTGCTGTCTAGGTAGGGCATGTGATTAGAATGTAGAGTGTGATGATAATCAGGGTACCAGACACGATGTCTACATACAAACAAATAAAGCATTGTTTATAGAGAAGACAAAATTATGTACCAGTAAAACAGGTCAACCTCTGTAACACTAGCCTACTGATACGCCTACTATTTTCTGTATAAGAATAAGGCAATGTACACAATAAAAACAGATTGCTTCTAGACACAGGCCTGATCTCTGTGTTTCATAGCTTTCTCATGGCGGCCGCCATAACAGCCTTTGATTTGGAGCCTCACAGCATATTGACGGAACATTGAATTCCCTAACAGAAATTGGCGCCCGAACGCGGGGCTTGATGGAACAAGAGGACCACCTACACCTCGAACCCCCCCGGACCCAGATGGGATAAGGAGCCACTCGGAACCACGGATTGACAAAAACTGCGCAGTAAGGTAAGGTTTTATCTTGCCACAATCTATCCGTGCTTCCTGGCTGCTCCTTTCCTGTCCGAGGGGTAAGAAGTGCATGCCTCTTATAAATCTTCAAGCTTTTAAGAATCCATATGGTGGGCTGAATATGCTGTGCGGGTGTTTAACTGTTATTGTCTTTATTTGTTACCTTGCATGGTCAGTGTACAGAATATGAAACCCTCTTGCCGATCTCTGGAAGGCATGGTATAAATTGTACCAGGGAAGCCTAAAATTTTCAGGGGATAAAATCCCTGATGGGAGCCTCTTATAGGTATAAGAGAAGTAGTTGAGACGGGGGGAAATAAGCAGGGTTGGGAAGTACCGACACTTTTAGACAAGTGAGGAAGTACTGACACTTAAAAAAAAAAAAAAGTAGTAACTGACATGCAAATGTTTTTGTCTTTATGTGTGTGTATAAATGGAAGGACCTGTATGAGAGTTAGACTGTGTTATATGGTGTATACTGTCCGGTAACCAGAAATGAAATGAAGCAAAAATGACCAAATGCTGAGCCAGACCATAGGGGGTGGAGCTAGGTGATGTAAGGAGATGGGAGGGAAAAACAATAGGAACAGGTCTTGCTCCACCCTACACACAGTCCAGCCTAGGTGAGAAGTGTGTCTCCATTTTAAGTGGATGTTGGTGTATATATATGTATATTGTGGTAATGTATAGAGTGAAGGTCACTCTTAGACTCCATGTTAAGTCTCTCACTTGAACAAATGGAGTGACCAAAGGAGGGGCATCTAATTTTATTCCTGAGACTAGTTGTGTGAGATAATAGCCCAGGATTACCACAGTGTATATATGTATATACAGATTCGTGGAATTCAAAAATATTGGGTTGTGTTAATTTGAATATTATTGAATTAAGATATTAATATGAGATAATTGTGTACTTGAAACACCTGATAAGTACTTTAGTCAAATTAATAACAAAAGTTCTGTTTAAAGTGTAATTCATCTTCAATGAACAACAGTATTTTATTTGAAGAGTGTATAAAGAAAATAATAATAAAAATAATAAGCCTCTTGGTGTATATAAACCGCCAGCCATTGGCCATAGTGCTGGTAAAGAGGATAAGGTATGGAAGACTGCATAAGAAAATAGTGAAACAAACAATTGTTTTATGTGTGTGAAAGAATAAAAACAATAAGCCTCTTGGTGTACATAAACCGCCAGCCATTGTCCATACTGCTGGTAAAGAGGATAAGGTGTGAAAGATAGCTAAAGAAATTGGCAAATGAATATTGGTCCCCATCCCACTTATTAGGGTCCCAATCAACTACAGTATGAGCCTTTTATAGTGTCTAACTCTCTTTAAAGCGTAATTTGAACTAAGTCTTGCTCCTTGCAGCAATACATAAATGGCGCTGTGAACAGGATTACGCAGAGAGTAATACACTAGTTTGTTTTAAAGGAAAATTTTGATAAACTGATAGTTGAAGAATTTCTTGTGATAATCGGGCTTAGTGTGAAAATGTCGCTGTTTAAGAAAATCCGCAATAGTACGAAAATGTCGGTAGCTAAGAACAAAGAAGTGTCTGATGAATTGTTAATAATGCCAGGGTGGAATAAAGCCCCCTATAATATATTGGCCGCTGAGTGGTCACAGTGTGGTGAATATCAGTATGTGAGTAGAAATGGGCATAAGTTGTATTGTGTTTGTCATTGGGTAGCCTATTCTGAGCGAATTGTGTAAAAACCGCGGTACTAAGAGTTTTTCTTACCTATACATAATTCGCTCATTATTGGAAGTCTGGTGTACAGTAAATACAATCCCAATTTCTACTTCACATATTATCAGTCCGTATAGGAATGAATAAAACCCCCCTTAGTGAGTGTGAATTTGCAGTTTAGAAGATGTTTACAGGCAGTGGAACCTGTTATACAGCTTTTGCTATCTGTCTGGAGAAGTTTCTGTGTTCTATAGAAGATAAGATACATTTCAAAGGGTGGAGTACTGGGCTTTAGAAGACCTACTTGTCTTTGCAAAGAAATCTGAATTAAGAATTGGTTATATTTGGCTACATAGGAAGTATGTTGTATCATATATATATATATACTGTTCAGTAGCTGAAAATGAAATGAGAAAAGAATTCAAAGATGTTCTCTCATTGTGGGGTCAGTTCCCTCTTCCATCTTCACCCCCTCCTTCATCTCAATTCCAACCGTCTCCTCCCCACCCTATGCCAAGTCATCCACTCCAAGGTCAAACATTGGACTGGAGGGATGGACCTGCTGGCATTGTGGACAACAGAACCCGGATTGGAGAGAGAGCTGCCCTGCTTGCGGAGCTCCTCGGCACAAACTGGTTATGCCTATGCTCACTAGATCCTAGGCTAGTGAGTGGAAGCATGAGGACAAGAAAGAGATGCAGGGAGCGGAGGGTGGAATAGGAGCAGATGTAAAACAGGGAAGGCAGTGGGAACGATAATCTAAAATTATGTGAAAGACTATTGTGGCACAGATTGGGATAAAATTAAACATAGAGAATTGAGAAGTGGTAAAATATTTTTAATTTGTCTGAAACATTGGGAAAAAAAGAAAAAAAAAAAAAATTGAGAGAATCCTCCTTGTCTCTTTCTAATATCACACAAAGAGAAGGATGAAAGTGTAAAACCATTCTATGCCCGCCTTCAACAACATTAGTCAGATCTGGGGTATAGGGGCATAGAAAAGATGGGCAAACATGTACTTAGTATGGCCTTTGTAGAAGGTCTATTGAAATCCCTAAGGTCATAGATAATAAGCCAGAGTGGAGACAGTCTGAATCTCCGGCCCTTTTTCAGACAAAAGGGCATTTATGTAATTGTCCTGCAGGCTTGGACTCCGCCTGAGGGGACTGTGCTGTTGCAATATGTTAATGACTTTCCAGCTTTGTGCTGAGGATCTGAAACATGTCAATCTGCATCTATTTCTCTTCTAAAAATTTTTATTTTTTTTTTTTAATGGCTGCAAGGCTTAAAAAGGAGAAATTACAGCTTTGTAAACAAAAGGTTGTTGTCTAGCTCAAGAAGGCAGACATCTCACAGAATGACACAGGGCTGCAGTTCAAGCCATTTCTGTATCTTCTTCTGCTGCCAAAGCTTCGCACCTTTTTGGGACTTGTCTCATACTGCCGTCCCTGGCCTTTCATGCGACAGCAGTATTGACGCAAAAACATGGAGGATGTCCACGGTCACTTGGGTATTACTCCATGAGATTGGATCCGGTAGCCCGAGGAGCCCCCTCCTGTGTCTGTGCGGTGGCAGCAGTACAAGTAGTGGTTGACAAGTCTTCTGAGTTGGTCCTGAACTACCCTTCTAGTGGTTCTCACCCCTCATGACATTCAGAGTATACTCACTCAAGTGCAACCTAAACATCTGTCTCTAGCTCGTCAAATAAGGTTGCAATGTGCTTTGCTCATGCCCCCCCCCCCCCCTTTAATATTTCTTTTCAATGGTGAACCCGGCTACTCTTTTTCCAATTGAGTATCCTGTTTCAAATGGGGGAGGGGGAGGCATAGGTGATCAAATGGGGGAGGGTGATGCATAGGTGATCTATGTATTACAGATCAGCTATTTTTAAAAATTTTTGCAAATAAGAACGTGATCTATTTGGAATAGAATATCAGCATGATTGTCTAGCATTGATGCAACAAGAAAAGTTTAAAGAGTTATTGAAACCCCTTGTTAATACATATTTTGAGTTGTTTTTATAGATGGTACCAGGGTGATTGATGACTCCACACCAGATATGCAGTGTTCACACAACAAGATCTCTAAAAGCAGAATGCCTCCGCATGTCTCAGTACAAGAAGCGGAACTGAAGGCCCTCACTGAGGCGTGTAGAGTGACAGAAGGTAACCATTTACACTGACTCCTGGTATGTATTCGGCATAGATCATGGTTACGGCCCAATATGGAAGGCCAGACATTTTTAAACTTCTGTAGGACAACCCATTGAGAATGGTGTAGCAGTACAGAACCTTATGAAAGCCCTACTCCTACCAGACAAAGTAGCAATCCTGAAGGTGAAAGCTCATACTAAAGCCAACAGTGCAGAAGCAAAAGGCAACGCCCTAGCAGACTTCAGCGCAGACAGCGGCCCTCAAGCCGTGGAAGAAAGAAGAAAAGAAGATACTGACCGCACAAGTCAGAGACTATGATTTGGACTTTGATAAAAATTTGAACATTGATGTACTAAAGACATTACAGTCACAAGCCAGCAAAGAAGAAAAAGATAAATGGACTAATATGAGAGCAGTAGAACAGGGTGGCGTATGGCAAACAGTCAGTAACTTGCCTACCACGATCCCTGTACCCCATGATGGCCCAGCTGATCCATGGAAAGACTCACCTATCGAAGGCAGCTATGTTACCTACGCTTGAGAGAGAAAGGGTTGCCCCCTGGGTTCTTTGTAGCTGCTACATCATTTGTCCAGTTTTGCATGAGCTATGCCGTAAGCAACAGGGTAGAAGTAAATTGACCACAAAGGCACTTGCCAGGACCACTCTACCCATTTCAGGGATTGCAAATTGACGACATTCAGCTCCCACGTGTTGGGAAGTATGAATATGTGCTTGTTGTTGTTGTTTTTCAGGTTGGAGGCGTACCCTGTTACAAAAGTAAATGAGCAGGTAACCGAAAAGAAGCTCATGAATAAGGTAATCTGCAGATACGGGGTACCAGAGGTAATCGAGTCAGATAGAGGTACACATTTCACAGGTGAAATAATGCAACACTTCATGTCTGCCCTGGGTAACTCCCAGGCATTTGACACCCCCTTATCATCCACAAAGAGCCAGAAAACCATTGTGCATTATAATATTTCTCTTCAGGCAATGAAACCCTGCACCAGAGGAAAACGAAAATGGTATGATACCCTATTAGGGGGAATTGGTACAGGTGTAGGGGTTCTGAACTCTATAGATTTAGAGGTGATGAAAAATAAAATGGCTGGGGTAGGACAGGATGTTTCTAGATTGATAAATGTTCAGGCACAATGCATGCCTTCCTTGTTCCTCCCCCGATGTCTTGCATTAGGATATGATAAGGATGTATTAACGCCTTTTTAATCTGGTTTTGCGGTTTAAAAGGAGTTGTTTGTAAATATGAGTAAATTCATGAACTATACACAATGTAGCCTGCAATATGTATATATGATTCACGAGAAGGATAAAGCGGTCAGATGTGATGACAAATAATGGAAAATTGTGGAGAAATATTCTCAATAATGTAATTCCAGTAGCATCCTGGATACGGCCCCGGGCTGATGGTGTAGAATGCTCTGATGAGTATAGCACTGGGGAAATGATTTTATGATGTAAAGGACACAAGCCTGATGTGTAAGTTTGTAGTACTACCTGTGGTGTTCGGACCGCCTCTATATGCTTTCCAATATTGGTTGCCCAAGTTCACAGGTACTATGATTTATAGGGAAAATAAAACCCATGGCATAGAGAACTGTGAAGAAACACTGGATGGCCTAGCATGTGGACGGAGTACAGCCGCATATGAGCCATGTTTCCAGCAGCCTTCAATCAGCATATGTGATTGGACGGTGTTACCTGCTTCTTCTATATGCTGATAGAAGTTGGCCCCCAATATGTATATATTCTTTGTTGCCAACCGAACTGGAACCACCAGTATGTATAATCTCACCACTCCATTGTCTGGATGTATACAGAACATATCGGTGATACATTGATTTACAGAAACTTACACATTTTTGCCAGATGCTGAAGCAACATTAAGGTACTACTGGTACCCAGATGCTATCCCTATGTCAACTCTGACAGTATCCTTGGGTAGAATTGTAAGACTAATGATAGATACTGAACACCTTTAAAAGCATTTGGATGTTACTAACCTCTCCCTTATGGAATTAGAAAAATGTATGGGTAGGAGATAAGCTAGTCAGCCTAGGTACTAAGATCCAGGTAGACACAGAGTATAACTGGTATGATATTTTTACTGAATGGTCACCTATTGCAGGAAAGATGATGGATTTTATGTTTCACCCTTTACTAATACTGTTTCTTTGTTCATTCTTTTGAGTGTTTGCAATTTATGGACATTCTGTGGGATACGGAGACAAGCAAATTATCTGGAATCGCTCCCTCTACGATATCGTTAAAACAGTCATACGTAAAAGAGCAACAACAGTGGGGATCCGGCGAAGAGGATAGAAAGACCGGCAGGGGTGGCTTAGCACCCTTGATAGTACCACTACAAAGGCTCTTTTCAAGATGGACTGTTTCAAAATGGGGGATTGTGAGGGTTATGAACATATTAATTTATATATGTATGTATCTTTGATATACGTTTCCGGAGGCTGTAGGCCTAAATTGTACACTCTATTCTGTGTCCTATGAAAAGGTCTGCTAAATGCTCGTACATTTAGCTTAGTACTTAATTACATTAAGTAGAGGTGTAATCTTAAATGTCCATCATGTCTCCAAGATCTTGTTTATCTCGTTACACTGATCAAAAGGTTGTGTGGAATGCTTTGTTCTTAACTGCTGTCTAGGTAGGGCATGTGATTAGAATGTAGAGTGTGATGATAATCAGGGTACCAGACACGATGTCTACATACAAACAAATAAAGCATTGTTTATAGAGAAGACAAAATTATGTACCAGTAAAACAGGTCAACCTCTGTAACACTAGCCTACTGATACGCCTACTATTTTCTGTATAAGAATAAGGCAATGTACACAATAAAAACAGATTGCTTCTAGACACAGGCCTGATCTCTGTGTTTCATAGCTTTCTCATGGCGGCCGCCATAACAGCCTTTGATTTGGAGCCTCACAGCATATTGACGGAACATTGAATTCCCTAACAGTACTATGGCACCCCATGAAATCTCCAGGCTCTTGGCTACATTTAGTAACCTGGTGCGGGGAGTTTTTAAATTACCCCGCCAATCTACGGCTTTTGCGCCTGCGTCTGCCATTTTGGCGACTGACGCGTGCGCAGAAGCCGGGCAAGGTTCGCAGATAACTCTGGGGACTTTAGGTACCTAATTTCACCTCCCCTCATGGGTGGGGTCCCGCGGCCCTGGATGACAGCTCCATGCTGTCGGCTACCTCCGGTAACTGGCAGCAAGGAGCTATCACGTCCTGAGCCTGCAGGGCTTTCGTTCCTAAAGGATGCATGTTTCTACGTCCTCTAGGAATTAAGCACAGCAGGACAGGACGTAGAAACACTATGGGGCCATCACTAAGGGGTTAAACAGAATCTGTGAACTGTGAGTGAGTTTCTGTATGTGTGCCAACTACCTTGCCCAGGAGATGGTATTCCTGAAACGTGATTAATCCTCAAGTTTATCACAATGAAGTGTGTATACATACATATATATTGTCGTAGTGGCTGCAATAGGTTATATGTCAAATCGGTCAAACTTTATAGGAGAGACAAAAAACATTCCAATTTTGCCCCCACCATCTTGATTCGTCGTATAGAAAGAGAGGGAATTTGATGGTTTCTCATTGGTTTGTTGACATACGACATATTGCAGTTGGTGCAGTTCACTAGATTGGCCACCAGGGTGCTGTAAACCAAAATTAGATTTCTTTTCTAACATACCTATTGCAGTTACCACAATGATATATATATATATATATATATATATATATATATATATATATATATATATATATATATACTAAAACATTGAAACCAACCGCCTACTATTTACCCTCATGTAGCCAAAACAGTTCTGTCCTGATAAGGCATAGACTCCACAAGACCTTCCATTGGTGTAAGGATCCATGGGCAGAAATACATGGCAGCCAGGGGGTCTTCTCAAGGCCCCTGGCTTCCATGACACCTGGATACCACTTTGCAATCTCATTGCGGGAAGCCTTTTGGAACCCCTAAGTGTGGCTTCACACGAGCGTGTTTTTGCGCATATATAGGTGCGTACATAGGTGCGCACCAATGTACGTGCAAAAACACGGGTGAATGCAGGTCCGTGCATTGTTATCAATGGAGCTGCAGCTGCTGCCAGCGGCTCCATTGATAACAATGGCCTGCCGGCACCCCTGCATTCTTTTTCAGGGAAGGGCTTTACATATAAAGCAAGAGCTACCTGTGATTAGCTGAGCACCGCCTGCTGATAGATCAGCACCACAGTGTAGGGGACAGCGGGAGAAGACGCAGCTGAACCCGGCAGCTGAAGCAAGGTGAGTATCTTTTTTTTTTTAAACTACTTTTACTTGATTTTCAGGGAAGGGCTTATATTTAAAGTCCTTCCCTGAAATCAATTGCCGGCAGCAGAATCCTCTACCACAGCTGACATGTGTGACAGCTGCGGTAGAGAATTGAAGAATTCCTCTGCTGCATCTGTCACAGATGTGGGGATGAGGGAAACATCTGCTGCATGCGGCAGAAGTGTTCTTCATCCTCGTGCGGGTCACGGCAGCGGCGGAGAGGTAAGTATATTTTTTATTTATTTATTTTTTTTTTTTACACTAAAATCTTTCTTTTTCAGGGAAGAGCTTATTTGTAAAGCCCTTCCCTAAAAAAGAATGTAGGGGTGCTGGCAGACCATTGTTTTCAATGGAGCCGCAGGCAGCAGCCGCGGCTCCATTGAAAACAATGCGTGCATTCCCTATGGTGCACGCATGTCCTATCTTTGCAGGCACATGCATGTAAAGCATGGACATGTGCACACACCATAGGGAATGCATTGGGGCTAATAGAAGCGTGTTTTTTTGCGTGCGTATGCACGCACAAAAATACGCTCGTGTGAAGCCACCCTAAATGCCAATCAGGCTATTTAAAAACTGCTGTCAGAATGCGAACAATCCCACTCCTGTGCACCCAGAAGAAGCATATACATACTGGGGTTCTAAGGGGTTATGGCATAAAAAGGTCTGTCTGGGAAGGTCAAACTAGAAAATGACCCCAGGTCATATTAGTTGCCATCCAGCTGTCCTAGAAAGAATATAGCTAAGAGGCAACTAAAGAACGCCAACAACCAAAAATAACGTTTTTCTGCCACAAGCTAAACAACAAACACCATAGTTATCTGAGCCAAGAACGCTACACTCCAAACTGTGTAACTACAGCATAATTCAGCCTTTCATGTTTTACTACAGGTGTGCGAATTGCCTTGGCTAATCAGAATGTAGTCCTATCTTGTTGTGCTTGCTTGCTCTGGAGGCAATAATTGCAATTGCAAAGCTGCTTGATGGAGCATTATGGGGATGCTTGGAGCTTTTGTACAATGTTTCTGGTAGAGCAAATCCCTACAATGCTTTACTGCTTTGCTCAATTCACCTTGATACTCTAAACACAGGAATATTCTGCAGAATCTTACAAGAACATGCCACTCAAAGCACTATTAACCAGCAGAAGAGTCATTACACAATGTTATTAGCAATAACATCAACAACCTACGAGGGTCATTGTCAACGAATAGTAACAATAACAACTTCATAGAATGAGCGAAGAGTTCATATACCGTAATAAAGAAATTATACCCAATCCTAATGGGGTCATATAATGGAATAATGAAACAATCTTCACTGGGACAAACGTGTCCAGCGAGGAAATGCATTCTAATTATGTCAGTAAAGAAGGATCTAGTTCATCCTTACAACTGATTACAACCGTTACAAATAATGTATTTTTTCCACAACAGCGAAAAATGTATTAGAAATCTACTTTGTATTCTAATGAACATTGTATATCTCCATCACTTGGAACCTATAATCGGTTTCTCTGGATTACCTTGCTATCTCAAGTAATAATTGTGGGTCTTGAGTTGGGTAAGAAAGGTCTTTCTCGGGTCACAAACACATTAAACTGGCACAGGCTATTGGTGGCAAGAAAAATGGAGGGCAAAGCTGCCAAAATGTGTCCTTCTACATAAAATGGGGATACCTAGACTGTTCCTAGATGAAAAAAGGGTGGCAGAAACAGATGTAATCACAGCAGAGCTAGAAAGGAGATGCAACAATACCTCTGCAGCGCCACCTATTGGAAGGCAGCATTCCTGCAAGTCAATGTTAGACTCTCTATACAAGCCTTGTAACAATGACTGGGAATTGAAAGCCAAGCCAGAGTCCATACACAGACAGCTGTTTCAGGGTGTTTGCCCCTCATCAGTGTGCAGTAGGTTTCTGGCTTGGCTAGCGAGAGGTCTGTGACGTGGGTCAGGAGCACTATCTTTTCTCCTTAGGGAGAGCACCTACAAGGTGAGTGAGGAGTGAGGAGACTTGTAAGGTTGTCCATGCTTCTCTGGGTAATAAGGGAAAGATATTGTATTGTTCCATCTCCCTTATTTGCATATTACCCAGAGGAGCATGAATGGCCTTATAAGTCTCCACACTCACTTCTAGGTGCTCTCACTAAAAAGAAAAGATAGTGTTCCTGACCTAGGAAGCAGATGTAACACCAAACCAATAAGAAGGAACATCAGGGGCTTATCTGATAGTCAGACAGCCCAGAACTCCACAAACAGAGGCGCCCTCTGAGAGGAGGGACCAGAATTTATATACTACAATAAAGGCTGATGTGTAAATGGTTTAATCCTGAGAAACGCGAGAAGTAATCTGGGCCTAGTGCTATAATATCCTTCTTTTTTCTTTTGACTCTCCAAGAAGCAGAACACTTTGGCTTAAGGAAAATTTTAAACAGAGTAAATGAATTCTCTGATGTGTTATTGTGTCTAACAGCAAGTAGCCCATGATGAAATGTTATATTTAGTCTCGCAGGGATGTAACATTTATTACGTCATCACCTAATGCTTTAACCCTTTACAATCTAAATTGTATCCTGGTTTTCCTAGGGGGCTTACTCTTTTTCTGCTGTTATACAACAGCACTATCTGCTGGCTAAAGCCAGTACTGCATGAGGTGACACGTTGGATAGGCTCCGACAGCAGAGAGGCTGACAATATACAGTAAGAGAACCCGACGGACGTCTTCCAACATCGGAGCTGTACAGCCTTAAATCATAATGTCTTCAGAGGTCAGACAGTGGATTGGAAAGGGTTAATGTCTTGTAGTTGGTAATGCAGTGGTGAAGTAAGAGAAATCACTAGATTATGGTCAGGTTGCTGGTACTAATGGGCTGTGTATGTTCTTCTCTCATAAACTTACTCCTAGCCATCTTGAATGCCCAAGTAACATCTGAACAATAGTGCCATAATAAGAATGCAGTACCATGCACACTTACAGTTGGGGTTTCTGTTCATCGAGATCACTGTAGCATTGGGATTGCGGACGATGTCCTGCCAGTTTATGGTGTCCGCATAACAGAGGAAGTCATTTCGATCCAGATACACTCCTCCATTCAAAATTTCTATAGCAGATGAAAAAAAAAAAAAAAATAGAACATGAAGTCACTATAACCGATGCAACATTGTAACGATCCATTGTAGCAGACAACTGTAATTCTATTGACCCCTATTGTGTGTGGTTCTCACATCACACCGAAAGGAAGGTGAATAATAAATTATGTGTCGGGTCTATTAACCTCAAGCTACGTATTGAAGATTGCAGAGTCTCATCTCATAATCACTCTTTATTCACTTCCATGTACAACAAACCTATAACAGAACCTTTTCGACCGATGCGTTCTTCAATAAAACAAATTCTTACAAAATGAATGGTGGAAAGTAGAACATTAAATGTAATAGAGAATGTCTAAAATGCAGCTTTCTGCCAAGACAGTACAATGAAGCCAGAGGATTGCTTGTACTGGGGATTGTGTTGGCACGCAACACAAAATCTTTGTTGTGCTTTGCTTGTGGGTTCATTGAAAGTTGTTAATTAAAACTTACAAAAAAATACAAAAATTAAGCGTTCGGTGGTTGATGAGGCAGGGATGTTGTGCCAGAAATGCTTTTAAAAGTACATGAAAGGAAAAGCAAATGTTTGTGTGTTCTGTATCAATCTTTTGTTTTCCATTTGACATTGACATTTTTTGGGAGATACAATTGAAAAAATGTGATCTGTAGAGGAGCTGTATGCGGTAGACCAAATCTGCATCTTGGATAATTTGTCCACAGCCGTTCTAATACAAAAGCTTCACAACTTTTTATTCCATTAGACACTTTTATTCGTTTTGGCTGTGCAAAACAGATAGCAATAAAATATGGGAAATACAAGAATGTGGATTAATTCAGGAAGACAACGGCTGGGAGGTATGGTAGTTGAATCATAGTCGCGCTGGATATCAAAGTCTAAGGTAACTGAATTTTGAGAACACGGGTTTTTAGAATTATGCATAGGAAAGTTATATTATGAAGATAGGGAGAGAGTTTATAGAAGGTGAGATAAGGTTTTCTATGAAGGAGCTTAAAGGAGTTGTTTTACTTGAAGAAGTCATCCAGTAGCCACAGGATAGAGGAAAACTATATAATCGGTGGGGTCTGACGGCTGGGACCCTCACTGATCATGAGAATTGGGGTCCCAAAGGCTCAAAAACTAATAGAATGGTAGTCATGGATGTGTACACCATGTCTCTAGTCATTTCAATTGGCTGCTGAAGCTAGCCAAGTACAAGCAGTCAGCAAACTCTGGTAGTCTGACTGAAAGGAAAAGTTGTCTGCACATGTGACCACTGGTGTAACTATAGGGGATACGATTGCACCAGGGCCCAGGAGCCTTAGGCAGCCCATAAGGCCTCTGTTCTCCATATAGGGAGCCCAGTACTATGAATAAAGCATTATAGTTGGGGGCCCTGTTACAGGTTTTGCATTGGGGACCAGGAGCTTCAAGTTACGCCTCTGCGTTATGGGGTTAGGAAAAGTTGGGGGGCCCCAAGGTAAACTTTTGCAGATTTTGTCACTACGCATTTGCTGTGGATTCTTACCACGACCTAATGGTCTGTTCACACATCGCTGATTTGCTGTGGATTTATTGCTAATTTTGGTGCAGATCTGCAGCAGATTTCACCCTTTCAATTGAATTCAACTTAAAGGGGTGAAATCTGCTTCAGATCCACACCAAAATCCACCATAAAGGCTCTTTCACACGGGCTCTGCGATTTTCGTCTGTGATGCATTGCGGCTGTAAATCGCATGAACAATTGCAAACAAGTCGCGGCTGCATCTTCAGTTTATCATATATATACGCCACAGCCCGGAATACCATCAGCTGGGGGGAAAGAGTTCAGCTTTGCTAAACTCCATCCCCCTTCACTTCTTCTCTCCGCTCCTTGCTGCCTGCTGGCAAACGGAGGGAACGAGATGGGGCGGGACCTCAGCAGAGCCTTCTCCTCCCTCTCCAGCCTATGGAAGCTGCCGACAATGGTAGAAGAAAGGACTTTAGCAACGCAAGCCACTGCTAAACTCCCACCCACCTCCCTTTTCTGGCAGCTCTCATAGGCTCCCATAGGAGTCTGTGGAACCAGCCGGCGTATTCCCACAAAAGATAGATCAAGACCTATCTTTTCCGTGGTATGCGTAAAATCAGCCGACTGGAATGTGCACCGTATCTTTTCCGTCCAGCCGATTTTACGCACCAAAAAATCGCCCATCTGAACAAAAGCATTGGAATCCAATGCTTTAGATGGGCTCAGTTTTCGGACAGTGTTTTAGCGCAGCAAAATAATCATGGCAGAACGCTTGTGTGAATAAAGCCTAAAATCCACAGCAAATCAACGTCCACCATACTCTTTTACATAGAAGCACTTTCAAGAATAACTTTCTAGAAGAGTTTCTGTAAAATATACTGAAACTCCCAGGATCCGATACGACATCCCTAACACTTGCACAGAAGTCTACCCCTTTCATAGCTGAGGAATTCAGCTTGCGATTATATATATATATATATATATATATATATATATATATATATATATATATCTCCTTTCAGAGGCTTTTCCCTTACTGTATATTGTAATACATACAGAAGGTATTATATATATCTCTACTTATCACAATATACTGTAAGGGAAAAGCCTCTGAAAGGATTCATATATAACCAATTTATTCCTCCAGCATTAGTGGGGAAGGAGCCGGGATGAGATTTGCGCAGAATACTGTAAACATTTTATTAACCTATATAGACTTTATACCCCAGAAGTGTCTCATAAAATATAAACCAGTGACAATGAACACAGAATAACTTCAAACACATTCTGAATGCTTTTCTAAACATGACATTAATGGCAAATTGCAGTTAATATTTAATACGTCAACTCTGAATCAATTTGTCTACTAAAATCCTCGCTCATCTGCAGTATTATGGAAGGAAGAAGAAAAAAAAATAAAAACAAGTGGTTAAAGCCCCTCTCCGCTCCAATAAACAGTTTTATATTTAATCAAGCGCATTAATATTCCAATTGCTTCAAAGTCATATTACTTTCCGCATAAGGTAAATTAAAGCTGCTGTAGCTTAATATTAATAATAAAGAGCCGGGTTAGATTCCATTACCTACCAGATCACGCATAAGCCGTTTTTACAGTTTTATTATATATTAATTTAATCAGGGATCCGCATCATTTCTAAGAAACCTCTGATTGGGAATTGTGATATGTTACCAGTGCAAAGGAGCTTACGGGGAAGACAGAACGGAGGGTTATTGGATATATAATCCGGTACCGAGTTTAGGAAAGATTAACAGCTTCAGTATTAAGCAACAATCGGCGATGAGATGGCCATTGTTTCCTATTTCATATGTTCAGTGTTGCCCCCTACTGTTCAATATGGATAAAACAGACAGAATCTTTTGCAAGGATACTGTATCTGGGCATCTAGAAGTCAGAATGGTAGCTAGATACAAGTAGGGTGTTACAGGTATACCTTGCCTTAATTTCCCTCTTGGCTTATGTGCCGACTCAAAGTAACAAATGACCCCCCACACACACATTTGGGGTGATGAGAGCTTATTACCCGTTTGCCCAATTCTCTCCCTTCTCAACCATTATAGGAAGATACTGGGCAAGAAAAGGGTTAACCTGTGCACTCAAGCAACTACTTGCTTCCTTTATGTTACATATGCCCATGCTTGCTGTTAGAAACAAACTCAAGAAGAATAATCTATTCAATTTTTCATATGTACTAAGAAAATTGGGTTGGCTTTACATGGGCAACTATTGGCTGGAAATTCGCTCAAAGGGTACTGAGTAGAGATGAGCGAGCATACTCGCTAACGCAAACTACTCGAGCGAGTAGTGCCTTATGCAAGTACCTGCCCACTCGTCTCTAAAGATTTGGGTGCCGGCGGGGGAGAGTGGGGAGGAACGGGGGGAGATCTCTCATTCCCCCCCCCCCCCGCTCCTCCCTGCTCACTCCCGCAACTCACCTCTCCCCCCCGCCGGCACCCGAATCTTTAGAGCCAAGCGGGCAGGTACTTGCATAAGGCACTACTCGCGCGAGTAGTTTGCCTTAGAAAGTATGCTCGCTCATCTCTAGTACTGAGCGATAAACCCCTCAGTAGATGCTATTAGCTTTGTTTCTGCTCACTGAAATGAAGCAACTAGTCAGCGAGTGAATGGAGGCGGGTGACCGCCATCCACCTGCAACAGCTCCGATCAGCAGCGCCGCTGACTGGAGCTGTTAACCCTTTAAATGTCTCTATCAATTCTGATAACTGAATTTAAATTCCCTGAATGATGTTTGTAGGTCCCCACGTTGAGATCACGGAATGCCGTGCAGTTGCCATGGTAGCCGGGGGCCTTCTGAAAGCCACTAGGGCTGCTATGGTACATTGTCTATTAAGTCATGCCCGTGGCTTGATAGATTGCCTGTCAGATCATGGTATGATGTAATGCTATATTATTACATCATACTGCAGGAGCGATCAAACAATTGCAAGTTCTTGTCCCGTGTGGGATTTAAAAAAAATGGAAAAATGAGTTAAAAAAAGTTTTATTAATTACTTAACACTGATTAGGACACTTAAATCATGATGATGCCGTGACGACCTCTGGATATTTTAAGTGATGTCTATGACATGTGATGTGTTCTGCAAGCGAAGAACGCTTCCCCGTCGGAGCATTTGAGGTCAGGGCCTACGGCCAGTATGATGATATATTTAGCGATTACTCCGCAGTAATGAGAAGTGACAAAACATGCTAATAGTGATGTGAAAAAGTGATGAAAATGCCGTGTGCCTTGCTGCTGCCAGGAGGGATTAACGGAGTGGTTACACTGGAGGTGTATATATCGGCGAAAGACGTCAAGTGACGAGAACTCGTATCTTTAGTTGCAGTGGATATTATAAGAGTTTAATGCCAATTATTACGTGACGTTAACCCCTTAATCTTTTAATTCTCCATCCACATAGCTGTCTGGGGGCTTGTGCTTTGCTGGATGAGCTGTATTTTTCAATTGTACTTTTTAATGTACCATATAATGTATAGAAAAACGTCTAAGTGGAGTCAAATAAATGAAAACTAATTTCCACCATCTTTGGGGGTTTTAATTATACGGAGTACACACTGCAGCAAAAATGGCGTGATAACTTTATCCTATGGGACAGTACAATTATACGATATCAAATTTATATAGAGTTTTTATTGCTGTACTTTTATTTAATTTTTTATTTTATTTTATTATTTTCTGCTGCCATCTTCTGATTATTTCGTTGACATAGTTGTGTCAGGGCTCATTTTTTGCAGGACGTTCCGTACTTTTTATTGTTACTGTTTTGGAGTACATATGACTTTTATTAAATTTTTTCCTTGGAGATGGGGTTACCAAAAAGGCGCAATTCTGGTGTTTTTTTCTCACCCCGTTCACCGTGCGGGGTAAACAATGCGTTACTTTGATAGATCGGACTTTTATGGATGCAGCGATACCAAATATATATTTTTTCTTTATTTAGATTCTTTTATTATAAATATGCCAAAAGTTTTTTTCTTACTTTTATTTCCAATACTAGATCACACTAACGCTGTTAGTACCGTGAGTCTGTCACCCCCATTCTGTCCAGAGATTTTACCCTAAATCATATCAGGAGCTTGACGTTTTCTCACACTTTGCTCTCCTGCTTCATAGAATTGGAAAGTTTCTGCACTGCTGTCACAGAGACAGGCAGTGCCGGGACGGAGTCTCCTTCCACAAGCTGTGGGATGGTTCTCCCCAGCTATGCAGTGGGCCCTCCTTCTTTGCCCCTAGGTCTTCAGGGCCCAAAGAAGTTTCAGGGTCTCAGGGTGCTCCATGACTGCCCCCAGCATGGGGATGTAGCCACTCTATTGTCCCATAAAAATGGCTGCCACCATGTTTGTCACTGGCCTGCTGCTGCTGGAAGCTGCATTTATCTGACGCAGCTCCAGCCGTTTTAAATTGCCCCTGTAGGGTGAAAGATTTTTGGGCACACTGTGGAGGTGAGCGGGAGCCTAGTGCAGCACTATGCTCTAACTGAGGGGCCAGAGCGGTGGAGCTCTAGTCGCTGCTCCCCGACCAGCACTGGCATGCTCCAGTCCCGTGTTTGTCCCTACTTCCCCTCCTAGCCAAGTACGGGACTGGAAGGGGTTGAACTTCAAATTGCATCTGGAGGGAGGAGCTGGGAGAAGCATTTGTGCAAAACTGCCTAAACACGTGCTCCCCAGTGGTTTTCCGTCAACAAGCCTCTAATCCCCCCAGCAAAGCAGCGATCCTTCGGCCTGGCTTTCAGCTGCGTCAGAGGATCGGGAAGTGTTTTCCATTGTTTTCAATGGGAACCCTCAGATCGCACTCGCATCATACACCATGTGATGTGTTTCACTGAACTCGAAAAGATAGAACATGCAGCACTTGTTTAACTAGCCTTCACCGCATTTTTGTGTGATGCGATGCAACATAATGGAAGGCTTCATAGGGAATCATGGGCTACAAAACATTGCAAATCGCGGTAATATTTAGCAACCTGCAATTTGTTTCTCGCAATGTAGCGGCCTACAAAACATTGCTAATGTGAAGGAACCCATTGGGAAGCATGGGATTCACAAACATGCGATCTGTAGCACTGTCGCATCGCGAGAAAATCGTGTGATTTTGTCGCCCGTGCGAAACCAGCTTTACACTGAAATAAAGGGATTTCATGCAAAATACACATAAAAATCAATGACTTAAAGGGGTTGTCTCGCGCCGAAACGTTTTTTTTTTTTCCATAGGCCCCCCGTTCGGCGCAGGACAACCCCAATGGATGTGTTAAAAAAAAAATACATATTACTTACCCGAATCCCCGCTCTGCGACGTCTTCCTTCTTCCTACTTCTTCCTTCACCAAGATGGCCGCCAGGATCTTCACCCACGATGCACCGCGGGTCCTTTCCCATGGTGCACCGTGGGCTCTGTCCATTGCCGATTCCAGCCTCCTGATTGGCTGGAATCGGCACACATGACGGGGCGGAGCTACGATGACCAGCTCTCCGGCACGAGCGGCCCCATTCACCAGGAAGAAGACCGCACAGCGCAAGCGCGTCTAAAAACGCCAGAAGAAAGCGAAATTAGACAGAGCCATGGCGACGGGGACGCTAGCAACGGAGCAGGTAAGTGAATAACTTCTGTATGGCTCATATTTAATGCACGATGTATATTACAAAGTGCATTAATATGGCCATACAGAAGTGTATAACCCCACTTGCTTTCGTGAGACAACCTCTTTAATATAACAGCTGACCTTTGCTAGCTTACACTAATAATCAGCACTAGAGATCAGCGAGCGTACTCAGTAAGGACATATACTCGCTTGAAAAGATTCGGGTGATGGGGGGAGCGGCGGGGGTGGGGATCTCTCTTCCCCCGCTCCCTCCTGCTCACACCCACAACACAGCGCTCACCCCCCTCCGGCACCCGAATCTTTGCGGGCGAGCAGGGAGGTACTCGTAAGGACAATACTCGCTCAAGTATCTGTCCTTACCTAGTACGCTCGCTCATCTCTAATCAGCACATGTTATGAGAGTGACCATCGCAAGCACAAGGTGTAATATTTTTGTTAAAATCAAGGAACAGGCAACTATTTGTATTATTTCAGTATTGTTTCAAGCAGACATGATGCAATGAACTATAATATTGGGAGAATCCAGTGCATGCTTCTTTTTATAAACCCAGAACAAGTGCGTTCAATGCTTCACCACGAGTAATGATTAGCATTGTGAAATCTCAATACTAGTAGCATCATTGTACGTCTCCATGTATAGATATAGCAATCATAAACATGACAGGCGTATTCCGAAAACCTGATCTATAGCATCATAGTACACTGCAGTGAAATTATCACAATGCATTATGTGTCAAGTTATATAAATATTACTGCTGTGCCTTGTTTTACGGCCATGACAAGAGCTTCAGAGAAAGGTCACATGATTCTGTTCATTCTGATTGTTGGTTCTATGGACTGTCAGGACCTGAGCTGTACACTAATTGGCTGTAGGACTGGATAGAAAAGAGAGGTCCTTTTCCTGCGCTCTTGTGTGAATCAACAGTTTCAAAGAGTGCAGGAAAAAGAGAGATTCAGCCAGTGAGAGCTGCAGCAGAGCTGACCTGCAGTTGGACTTGTGTACCTGAGAGAGCGATAAGGGTGATTGAAGCAGTGCTTGCCGGGCTCCAGAAACAGATTTAGTGGGTGCCTGAGGAGACTTCAGTTGCCCAATTGTGGTCACCAACAGCAAGCTCCATAATTTCATCATGATAAAGGACAACAGCAGTTAGGCAAAGATCGGCAACTATCTGAACAGCCAAGTTTTGGAAGTGTTCGCAGTTGGACGTACCACCGCCCACGTTATCTGTGATAGATTGTATCATGCTTGATTGATCAGCATACCGCCTCCCCAAAAGTACTGTGCTAATCAGATGTTCATTGGACAGTGAATGTATATTCTAACCAGACAGATTTTGTTATTCGGTTAACTGAAGATTCTGAATAAGTTGCTTAAGAGGGAGCTCTCACCAAATAGTATCTATGGAGTGTCTTACCCCCGGCCAGGGTAAACCGTAAATAGACTGTGATATTCCACAAGCGTGCGCATGGTATTAAGTGTATCTCATTCATAGGGAAGGACTGTGTTATGGTGTTAATTGATAATTAGTAAATTGTTACATTCTGTCCAAATAATACTATTGTATGTTATTACCACAGCTTTAGGGTTAATGCCGCGGCGTTTCACTGCAGCCATTAGGTTCTATTCAACCTAATAGCTCAATGTACACGCTGCAGAATTCCACCACGAAATTCCGCTTCGTGAAATTACCCACGGCATGCCCTATTTGCCGCGGGAATGCGTGCAGACAGCTTCCATTGTAGTCAATGGAAGCCGCCAGTCACGCTATACTTCCGCTGTAGTACAGCGCCAGCAGTGTCATGCGGGAGCTACACAGCGGATTCGGAGGTGAGTATGGGGTCTTTGGTGGGGCGCTATGATGGACTCCGCTGTTGTATTCCGCTTGCGGAGCCCGTCATGGCCATGGGCATGAGCCCTTATTCATCAATGTTTAAGGGCTAATGCCCACGGACGGATTTATGCCGCTTTTCCTGCAGCAGAATAACGCAGCTATTAGGCTCTATTAAACCTAATGGCTCAGTCCTCACATACGTGATTCTGCCGTGGATTTATGTTGTGGGAAAAAATCGCGGTATGTTCTATTTTACCACATTTTTTTCGCGGTGGGAGGTGTCCATTATTATAGTAGTAATTTTTTTCCCCTGGGATTTCCACAGCATAAAACCGCAGGCGTTTCCCGCTCGGTTCATGGGCAGGAGGCCTAAGTGTTGTCTGTTTAACTGAACCTGTGTAAAGCCTTTGCATAAATGGCGCCATATCTCACACCTGTTACATGTACATCAAAAATTAAAAATAGGGAAGTAAGTTTTTATACAACTAATCACCTTCTATATGTTATAGCTGTCTGTTATAAGAGACTGGTAAAACCTTCAGTACGCACCTTCCAAGTCTCCAGCGAATATTTAATACACTTATTCTTGTGGCGGGTATTCTGTTCACAGTAATTGTTGCCATAGTAATCAAGGTGAAGGTGCCCACTGTAGATTTTACCAATTTGTGCCATCTGTAGGAGTGTGGACTATGCACAGTTATACAGAATATATGCAGCACAGTTGCCTTGCAGCACTGGGGACTTGGGTTTGAATGAAGATTGTGTAAGCTTCCAGTGGATATTCTTCCCATGCATTCGCTCTGTGGGACATCCTGTAGTTTGCATTGGTACCATTTTGGAGTACATACAAGTTTTTGGACACTTTTAATCACTTTTTCTGTTAGAGATGACGTTGGAGATTTTTTTCTGATGACGTCCATCGTGCAAAATAAGTAATGTGTAGAGATTAGCGAGCACCAAAATGCTCGGGTGCTCGTTACTCGGGACGAAATTTTCGCGATGCTCGAGGGTTTGTTTCGAGTAACGAACCCCATTGAAGTCAATGGGCGACCCGAGCATTTTTGTATATCGCCGATGCTCGCTAAGGTTTCCATTTCTGAAAATCGGGGCAATTCAAGAAAGTGATGGGAACGACACAGCAACGGATAGGGCAGGCGAGGGGCTACATGTTGGGCTGCATCTCAAGTTCCCAGGTCCCACTATTAAGCCACAATAGCGGCAAGAGTGGCCCCTCCCCAACAACTTTTACTTCTGAAAAGCCCTCATTAGCAATGCATACCTTAGATAAGCACCACACTACCTCCAACAAAGCACAATCACTGCCTGCATGACACTCCGCTGCCACTTCTCCTGGGTTACATGCTGCCCAACCCCCCCCCCCCCCGCACGACCCAGTGTCCACAGCGCACACCAAAGTGTCCCTGCGCAGCCTTCAGCTGCACTCATGCCACGCCACACTCATGTCTATTTATAAGTGTGTCTGCCATGAGGAGGAACCGCAGGCACACACTGCAGAGGGTTGGCACGGCTAGGCAGCAACCCTCTTTAAAAGGGGCGGGGCAATAGCCCACAATGCTGTACAGAAGCAATGAGAAATATAATCCTGTGCCACCGCCATCAGGAGCTGCACACGTGGGCATAGCAATGGGGAACCTATGTGCCACACACTATTCATTCTGTCAAGGTGTCTGCATGCCCCAGTCAGACCGCGGTTTTTTATAAATAGTCACAGGCAGGTACAACTCCGCAATGGGAATTCCGTGTGCACCCACAGCATGGGTGGCTCCCTGGAACCCACCGGCTGTACATTAATGTTTCCCATTGCAGTGCCCATCACAGCTGAGGTAATGTCATGTTTAATGCAAGTGGGCTTTGGCCCACACTGCATGCCCCAGTCAGACTGGGGTTCTTTAGAAGTGGACACATGCAGTTACAACTCCGTGTGGACCCACGGCATGGGTGGCTCCCTGGAACCCACCGGCAGTACATAAATATATCCCATTGCAGTGCCCAACACAGCTGATGTAACGTCAGCTGTAATGCAGGTGGGCTAAAAATTAATTGGATTACACTGTAGGCGAGGGCCCCCAAAAATTGGTGTACCAACAGTACTAATGTACCTCAGAAAAATTGCCCATGCCCAACCAAGAGGGCAGGTGAAACCCATTAATCGCTTTGGTTAATGTGGCTTAATTTGTAACTAGGCCTGGAGGCAGCCCAGTTAAAATAAAAATTGGTTCAGGTGAAAGTTTCAACTAAGCCTTGTGGGCCTAAGAAAAATTGCCCGTTCGGCGTGATTATGTGAGGTTTCAGGAGGAGGAGCAGGAGGAGGAGGAGGAATATTATGCACAGATTGATGAAGCAAAAATGTCCCCGTTTTTGATGGTGATAGAGAACGATGCTTCCATCCGCAGGTGCAGCCTACGTATTGCTTAGGTATCGCTGCTGTCCGCTGGTGGAGAAGAGAAGTCTGGGGAAATCCAGGCTTTGTTCATCTTGATGAGTGTAAGCCTGTCGGCACTGTCGGTTGACAGGCGGGTACGCTTATCCGTGATGATTCCCCCAGCCGCACTAAACACCCTCTCTGACAAGACGCTAGCCACAGGACAAGCAAGCACCTCCAGGGCATACAGCGCGAGTTCAGGCCACGTGTCCAGCTTCGACACCCAGTAGTTGTAGGGGGCAGAGGCGTCACCGAGGATGGTCGTGCGATCGGCTACGTACTCCCTCACCATCCTTTTACAGTGCTCCCGCCGACTCAGCCTTGACTGGGGAGCGGTGACACAGTCTTGCTGGGGAGCCAGAAAGCTGTCAAAGGCCTTAGAGAGTCTTCCCCTGCCTGTGCTGTACATGCTGCCTGATCTCCGCGCCTCCCCTGCTACCTGGCCCTCAGAACTGCGCCTTCTGCCACTAGCGCTGTCGGATGGGAATTTTACCATCAGCTTGTCCACCAGGGTCCTGTGGTATAGCATCACTCTCAAACCCCTTTCCTCTTCGGGTATGAGAGTGGAAAGGTTCTCCTTAAACCGTGGGTCGAGCAGTGTGTACACCCAGTAATCCGTAGTGGCCAGAATGCGTGTAACGCGAGGGTCACGAGAAAGGCATCCTAACATGAAGTCAGCCATGTGTGCCAGGGTACCTGTACGCAACACATGGCTGTCCTCACTAGGAAGATCACTTTCAGGATCCTCCTCCTCCTCCTCCCCTCCTCCTCCTCTGGCCATACATGCTGAAAGGATGACAGGCAAGCAGCATGTGTACCCTCAGCAGTGGGCCAAGCTGTCTCTTCCCCCTCCTCCTCATGCTCCTCCCCCTCCTCCTCCTCCTCAACGCGCTGAGATATAGACATGAGGGTGCTCTGACTATCCAGCGACATACTGTCTTCCCCCGGCTCTGTTTCCGAGCGCAAAGCATCTGCCTTTATGCTTTGCAGGGAACTTCTCAAGAGGCATAGCAGAGGAATGGTGACGCTAATGATTGCAGCATCCCCGCTCACCATCTGGGTAGACTCCTCAAAGTTTCCAAGGACCTGGCAGATGTCTGCCAACCAGGCCCACTCTTCCGTAAAGAATTGAGGAGGCTGACTCCCACTACGCCCCCCATGTTGGAGTTGGTATTCCACAATAGCTCTACGCTGCTCATAGAGCCTGGCCAACATGTGGAGCGTAGAGTTCCACCATGTGGGCACGTCGCACAGCAATCGGTGCACTGGCAGATTAAACCGATGTTGCAGGGTCTGCAGGGTGGCAGCGTTCGTCTTGGAGTTGCGGAAATGTGCGCTCACCCGGCGCACCTTTCCGAGCAGGTATGACAAGTGTGGGTAGCTTTTCAGAAAACGCTGAACCACCAAATGAAAGACATGGGCCAGGCATGGCACGTGCGTGAGGCTGCAGAGCTGCAGAGCCTCCACCAGGTTACGGCCGTTGTCACACACGACCATGCCCGGTTGGAGGCTCAGCGGCGCAAGCCAGCGGTCGGTCTGCTCTGTCAGACCCTGCAGCAGTTCGTGGGCCGTGTGCCTCTTCTCTCCTAAGCTGAGTAGTTTCAGCATGGCCTGCTGACGCTTGCCCACCGCTGTGCTGCCGTGCCGCACGACACCGACTGCTGGCGACGTGCTGCTGACACATCTTGATTGCGAGACAGAGGTTGCATAGGAGGAGGAGGAGGGTGGTTTAGTGGAGGAAGCATACACCGCCGCAGATACCACCACCGAGCTGGGGCCCGCAATTCTGGGGGTGGGTAGGACGTGAGCGGTCCCAGGCTCTGACTCGGTCCCAGCCTCCACTAAATTCACCCAATGTGCCGTCAGGGAGATATAGTGGCCCTGCCCGCCTGTGCTTGTCCACGTGTCTGTTGTTAAGTGGACCTTGGCAGTAACCGCGTTGGTGAGGGCGCGTACAATGTTGCGGGAGACGTGGTCGTGCAGGGCTGGGATGGCACATCGGGAAAAGTAGTGGCAACTGGGTACCGAGTAGCGCGGGGCCGCCGCCGCCATCATGCTTTTGAAAGCCTCCGTTTCCACAAACCTATACGGCAGCATCTCCAGGCTGATCAATTTGGCAATGTGCACGTTTAACGCTTGAGCGTGCGGGTGCATGGCGGCGTACTTGCGCTTGCGCTCAAACAGTGGCGCTAGCGACGTCTGGACGCTAGGCTGAGAGACATTGCTGGATGGGGCAGAGGACAGCGGAGGTGAGGGTGTGGGTGCAGGCCAGGAGACGGTAGTGCCTGTGTCCTCATAGGGGGGTTGGATCTCAGTGGCAGGTTGGGGCACAGGGGGAGAAGCAGTGGTGCAAACCGGAGGTGGTGAACGGCCTTCGTCCCACCTTGTGGGGTGCTTGACCATCATATGCCTGCGCATGCTGGTGGTGGTGGCTCCCCAGCTGATCTTGGCGCGACAAAGGTTGCACACCACTGTTCGTCGGTCGTCAGGCATCTCTGTGAAAAACTGCCACACCGTAGAGCACCTTGACCTCTGCAAGGTGGCATGGCGCAAGGGGGCGCTTTGGGAAACAGTTGGTGGATTATTCGGTCTGGCCTTGCCTCTACCCCTGGCCACCACACTGGCTCGGCCTGTGCCCACACCCTGACTTGGGCCTCCGCGTCCTTGCCCGCGTCCACGTCCTCTAGGCCTACCCCTACCCCTCAGCATGGTGTATTACCAGTAGTGCAGAAACAGAACGCTGTAGTTAAATGTGCCGCTTATTGGCCTGTGGTTGGAGGCTAACTTCGCTTACGGAACGCCAGGAAATAATTTTGCACAAGCCTGCTGTAACACTTAGCTGGCTGCGTATGAATTAGGAGGACAACTACACCCAGCACAGACCCAGAACACTGAGGACAGTCACAGGCAGCCCAAATAGATTTTTTTCCCCAAATGTTTTTGCAAAGGCCCACTGCCTATATACACTGTATATGTCTTCTGTCCCTGCGTCACCACTACTGGCCCTGGAGTATGTAAAATAACTGCAGACTGTTGTACTGTGGACTGGAATATGATGTAACAGCCAACACAGAGCCAGGAAATAATTTTGCGCAAGCCTGCTGTAACACTTAGCTGGCTGCGTATGAATTAGGAGGACAACTACACCCAGCACAGACCCAGAACACTGAGGACAGTCACAGGCAGCCCAAATAGATTTTTTTCCCCAAATGTTTTTGCAAAGGCCCACTGTCTATATACACTGTATATGTCTTCTGTCCCTGCGTCTCCACTACTGGCCCTGGAGTATGTAAAATAACTGCAGACTGTTGCACTGTGGACTGGAATGTGATGTAACAGCCAACACAGAGCCAGGAAATAATTTTGCGCAAGCCTGCTGTAACACTTAGCTGGCTGCGTATGAATTAGGAGGACAACTACACCCAGCACAGACCCAGAACACTGAGGACAGTCACAGGCAGCCCAAATAGATTTTTTTCCCCAAATGTTTTTGCAAAGGCCCACTGCCTATATACACTGTATATGTCTTCTGTCCCTGCGTCACCACTACTGGCCTTGGAGTATGTAAAATAACTGCAGACTGTTGCACTGTGGACTGGAATATGATGTAACAGCCAACACAGAGCCAGGAAATAATTTTGCTCAAGCCTGCTGTAACACTTAGCTGGCTGCATATGAATTAGGAGGACAACTACACCCAGCACAGACCCAGAACACTGAGGACAGTCACAGGCAGCCCAAATAGATTTTTTTCCCCAAATGTTTTTGCAAAGGCCCACTGTCTATATACACTGTATATGTCTTCTGTCCCTGCGTCTCCACTACTGGCCCTGGAGTATGTAAAATAACTGCAGACTGTTGCACTGTGGGCTGGAATGTGATGTAACAGCCAACACAGAGCCAGGAAATAATTTTGCGCAAGCCTGCTGTAACACTTAGCTGGCTGCGTATGAATTAGGAGGACAACTACACCCAGCACAGACCCAGAACACTGAGGACAGTCACAGGCAGCCCAAATAGATTTTTTTCCCCAAATGTTTTTGCAAAGGCCCACTGTCTATATACACTGTATATGTCTTCTGTCCCTGAGTCTCCACTACTGGCCCTGGAGTATGTAAAATAACTGCAGACTGTTGCACTGTGGACTGGAATGTGATGTAACAGCCAACACAGAGCCAGGAAATAATTTTGCGCAAGCCTGCTGTAACACTTAGCTGGCTGCGTATGAATTAGGAGGACAACTACACCCAGCACAGACCCAGAACACTGAGGACAGTCACAGGCAGCCCAAATAGATTTTTTTCCCCAAATGTTTTTGCAAAGGCCCACTGCCTATATTCAATAAATATATGTCTTCTGTCCCTGCCTCACAATATATGTCTTCTGTCCCTGCCTCACAATATATGTCTTCTGTCCCTGCCTCACAATATATGTCTTCTCTCCCTGCCTCACCACCACTGCTGGCCCTGCACTATGTATAATTACTGCAGGGCGCAATGCTCTGCACGGCCGATATACAAAAAAAAAAAAAGTGCAACACTGCAAAAAGCAGCCTCCACACTACTGCACACGGTTAGATGTGGCCCTAAGAAGGACCGTTGGGGTTCTTGAAGCCAAAAATACTCCTAACACTTTGCCTATTGCAGCTCCGGCACCAACAGCACTTTCCCTCCTCTATGTCAGAACAAATCTGTGGCGAGCCACGGGAGGGGCCGATTTTTATACTCGGGTGACACCTGATCTCGCCAGCCACTCACTGCAGGGGGGTGGTATAGGGCTTGAACGTTGCAGGGGGAAGTTGTAATGTCTTCCCTGTCTTTCTATTGGCCAGAAAAGCGAGCTAAAGTCTCAGAGATGAAAGTGAAAGTAACTCGAACATCGCGTGGTACTCGTCACGAGTAACGAGCATCTTGAACACGCTAATACTCGAACGAGTATCAAGCTCGGACGAGTACGTTCGCTCATCTCTAGTAATGTGTTACTCTTTAAGATCAGACTTTTATGGATGCAGCGATACCAAATATGTTCTTGGGGTTTTTTTTGTTTTGCTTTTTTTATTATAAATATGGTAATTTTTTTAACCTTTACTACCTTTTATTTTTTTCTAATAAATAAAACTTTTTTAAAAACTGTTTTTTTAAGTCACCGTAGGGGTCTTGAACTTGCATCCACTTGAGCGCTCATAGTATATACTATTGCATTATACTATATTCTGACAGGCAATCCATCTGGCCACACAGAGGGCCAGGACCAATGATCAGTGCTCATGCTGATCACGGTTACTTCAGGCAGGTGTCAGCTGTCAAAGACAGCTAGCACCTGCCATGTATAGAGAGGGATCGACCCCCAATCCCATTCTATACAAACCCCTCAACCCCATGTTGTAAATTTATGTCCTGGTGAATGAATGGGTTAATAGTAAAGAACTATAAATTTCAAAAAGCTTTCCCCCTAATTACACTGAATAAAATAAAAATAAAAACAAAAATTTTGTTAAAAAAAAGAAATCATAGCAAAAATATTTTTGAAAGGCCAGGAAAAAAAAAATGGGCCATAAAACCATCACATGCACAAAATTAAAAAAAGGGTCTGGTTCTTTCGGACTGAAGCACTCTGGTCTTTAAGGGGTCAATGTACATTTTGATCTTACAGCATATTACAAAATAGTGTACTTTATGTAACTGGATATCACGTAGCATATCTAACATATTATATTACATTTGTCATCCACACGGGGGTAGCTATAGAAGATGCAGAGGTAACAGTGCTCCATTCTCCCCCCACCCTCCTGGGCCCCGATGCCTAAGGTGGTCCAAAGTCAGCAGCATTATAAAGGGCACCTGGTAGGAGGGTATTCCAGTTACAGATTTGGCACCAGAGCCCAGTGTCTTCAATGACATCAGATGTGATTGGTGACATCTTACATGGCCGTGTCTTTGAATATCGTTTGAGAAATGGCCCCGTTTTACTTTGTCACAACTCTTCCTCTGCCGTGTGACCTTCTTCAGGATATACGTTAACAAGAATAAATGTAAGACACAGCCCTAAAGTTTACATTCATAACATTTTGCAGAAGAGATAGGACACCTACTGGTACTAATACATTTTCTTCTTCCCATTTCCTGAAGTAGAAGATGAGGATTGCAGCACTCTGAGTAGCAGGGCATCGGTTAACCAGCTGTAACCCCAGGACCCCTTGAACATCAGCCTGCTGCGATACACCGGGCTATTCATGATCAGTCAGCCTTTGAAACCTTCCTCATTGCTCTGCACAGTTGATTTCCGAGGAGCTGGGTTGTGCAGATTTGAAATGTCAGGTTTGTATTAGGGGAGGACCGGGAGGGCAGCGTGCTGTAATAATCAAAATGAGGGATTTAACCTTCTATATTTCAGCTCAGTGACCACACTGCAAAGCGCAGGGAAGCAGAAGCTGCATTCCAAGGTAGAAGAAGCCTGAATCCCCTCTGACAATTTGAAGCGGGAATTATGTGGGCCATTAGCTAGAAGGCAGTCGTAGTGGGAAGAATATTTCTGACGACATCTGGGTTTAGTGATATTTACACATCGGCATCCAGATTTTGCAAATCATTTGCAGATACAATTATTGCTACACAGGCAACAACTTGGAGGTTTGGTATTTACATTCCCAATCTTACAATCAAGAAGGCTCAACTACTCTGCAGACGTCAACCCCTTTGTGAGAGCACCATATGAGAATTCCTAGGAAATTGACAATCACTGTGACCGTTTTAATAAAAGGTCTTCTAAGCAGTTCAATGTCGTGCACTGTGATAGCGTAAGACACAGCTTCATCTTAAGGGAAATGTCAATGACAAAGGGGAAATGTCCACTTTCTTGCATTGGTTCGTGAGTGGCAAAGAATGTAGCAAGACAAACATCTGATTTAATCTGCTGCTACATAGGGTGCACACTGATTTGGAAGCAATGAAACAAGAAATAGTCTCTAATAATGAAGATTTACATGTCCGTTAACATACACAATGGGAAGGAGGGCTCAAAGGTTATTGTCGAATTGTTGATGCTGACATCTCTTGCATTTAAGAAGAGCAATCTGATCTTTTATCCATTCCACCCTCCTTTGTTTTCTAACATGCAATTTCTGAGGAGTCTCTGCATAAGGTCAGGTTCTTACATATCCTTACATATAGTCTTAGACTGTGAGAGCAGCTGGAATACACAACTACATCTGCATGCAGATTTCATTGTGGATTTTGTTGCAGGTTTAGACACAGATTGGACACAATGCATTGGAAATTGGGTGCAGATTCTGCAAATTAAATTCCACAAGAAATATGAAATGTTAAACAGATGGTACTGGAGTTAAGGTGGTATCCATAAGCATCAAGTGGGGTCTCCATATTAATGTTTTTTATGGAGCCTTTCACTTCTAAGTAGATTTCTTTGAAGAACTGATAGTTGGTGCTAATACAATTATCTGTCTACTGTGAGTTATTATATATGGAGGCTGACAAGCATCTCACTGCCCTCCACAAGATTTGGTGCAAGTCCCACTTGCACAAAAATGTTGCGACTTTTTGAGTGGTATGGCACTCTGCGCCACTTCCTGAAAAAGAGGTGTGCCTGCCCTGGACCAACACTTTTTTGAAAACTGGAGTAAATTATACCACAAATTTATGCCAGCTTCCAGCGGGCATAGATGTCTGATAAGTTGCATGGAGGAGCCGAGATGTGCCTAAGATATGAAGAGGTATGTGCCTATTCATATGTTATATATAACAAAAACTAATCCCAACTGTGTCAACAACAAATGGATTAATAAACCCCAACCACTGTAGGGAAAACAAAGAACCCACCAGGGTTGCAGCATCCAATGATGCCACACCAATAGTCCAGAGGGAGCCAAATAAATGTAGCTGCAGTCACTACATCTGTATCCTCAGTATCCTCTTTTTAAGGGCGCCCACCCACTGGCGTATTTTTTTCCCTGCGAAATTCGCAGCAATTTTTTTCTGCAGGGGTCTATGGGACTTGTAATGTTAAAATCGCGATCGCGCAAAATCGCGATTTACCGCGATAAATTGCGATTTTGCGCGATCGCGATTTTAACATTACAAGTCCCATAGACCCCCAGGAGAAAAAAAATGCTGCGAATTTCGCAGGGAAAAAAAACGCCAGTGGGTGGGCGCCCTAAGGCAGCCATCCAGGTCATCATGCCTTTAGAGGCCAAGCATTAATATTCGATAAAAGAACCAAAAAACAGGTGCCTCAGAGGATACACTAATACCAACAAATATTTAAATACTTAAGTAATCAGGATGTATACTCACTTTAGGGGGAGGCAAGTTAGAAGAAAATGGCTCAACCCTTCAATTTCAAACAGGCATGAAACTAGTTAATGGTCCCACTTTGGAACATTGGTAATATTCAAAGAAGTTTATTAGTAGATGAAGGTCAATGGCTCAACGTGTTTCGGGACATCAAAGTTGCTTCCCCTTCCTCTGCAGCTATATGAATAAAATGTACCATACAGGTACTTACAGTTTTATAAGGCATTTTTACCTGCCATTGACCTTCATCTGCTAATAAACTTCTTTGAGGAATTACTAATGTTCCAGAATGGGTCCATTAAGTAGTTTAGTGCCTGTTTAGAAATTGAGGGGTGAAGCCATTTTCTTCTAACTTGGCTCTCCCCTGCAGTCTTTGTTAATTAAATATTTCAATACTTTGTGCTATTACTATATCCTCTGAGGTGCCTGGTTTTTAGTTCTTCATATGTTAGGCACATTGTGCGCCAGCGGAAAGACAGGGTGAGAAATGCTGATCTTAATACATTTCCTCCTGTATATTTGTATTGTTGGCATCTAACTAGTTTACAATCAAACAACAGGTAGAAACTAGAATAAAGAGTTATTACACAGGTGGAGTTACATCTCCGCCCTTAATCTTACTTAAATTGCATTAACCCTTTGCAGTCCAATTTTGGATTCAGGGTTTCCTAGGGGGCTTTCTCTTCCTGCTATTATACAATGGCGCCATCTATTGGCTAGAGCCAGTACTGTGGTATGGGACATGCTGGAGAGGCTCCTGACAAGAAAGCGGCCAGTAATATATAGTAAGAGTACCCTGCCGGATGTCTTCCGACATCGGAGCTGTGCAGCCTTCAATCAGAATGTCTTTAGACGTCAGACAGTGGATTGGAAAGGGTTAAGTTATATGATTGTTAGGATATAAATATAATACACTCTCACCATGCAGTACAAAAAAACATGCTTAGAGATAGGTGGCTAACAGATGACATCTCTATGGGACATTTGTCACAATCATCCACTAAAAAAGGATATTCTTTTAACATGGGAGCTTAAGGGCAATGGATGGACAACGGTTGACATCCATTGAAGTATCCATCGGGCGTATCCTTTTTTTCCCCTCTTTTTGATTAACACATCATGCCATACATCTCGAGTTTAGAGACAAGTTAAGGCAGGACACATCTGTATTGTAGAAATCCAAACGTGACAGACAGGCTCACTTTGTCACAATGTCCCTGAGCAGGCCCATTTGACAAAGGCACGGCAAACAAAAGTCTGACTTTGAATTGTTCTCCTGCCAGGAGGGGGAAGGGATACATTGAAGTAAACAGCAGTGTCTTAATTCCTGCCGAGAAGATGGAAATGCTGCTTTCATAATCCTTCTTGCCAAAGATGAGAGGGAACAGGAAATAATGAACTGCAACCGACCAAGTGTCAACCTAATATTAATAGGGAACTCCATTAATGCAGACAAAGAAGGAGACCGGGTAAAGAAGTCAGGGCATAGTCCCTTAATATGCAATATATATCTGGCTGCATGTAACCTTCACAAGCCTGAATATGACTCTGCATAGTCCAATTTGGTGTTTTAACTCTACTATCACATCACATTAATTTCACCATAAGAATAAAAAATAGCACATAAATTACATTATAGGGTAGAAGAGGCTGAAATACTTTTAGTTAATCTATTTCTTCAGCAACAGTGCTGAATTCTTTCATTGCACACCCTTTCATATGCCCTTCTATACACAGAAGGTCCATGTACTATGCTGTATACAAGTGTAAGTGTTAGCAGAAAGTACAAAAATCTGACACCTGTTTATGCTAAATAGCTAAGCACACTTGTTAATTTGTAGAGGCCATTAACTGCAGATTTGCATTACTTCACATAAGCATATGGATATTTTTACCCTTTGCAATCCAATTTTGGATTCAGAGATTCCTAGGGGTTTTTCTCTTTCTGCTATTATACAATGGCGCCATCTGCTGGCTAGAGCCAGTACTGCGGTATGGAACATGCTGGAGAGGCCCCTGACAACAGAGCGGCCAGTAATATACAGTAAGAATACCCTGCCGGACGTCTTCCAACATCAGAGCTGTACAGCCTTTAATCAGAATGTCTTCAGACGTCAGACAGTGGATTGGAAAGGGTTAAAGGCGTATTTCTCATAGCTTGATTCGTAACCCGAAGCTCCTTGGCCCCATTGATAAATACATTTTTAACTGGCCTTTCCCACCTACTACATGCCATTTGTAATGCTGGTATAACTTCTTATATTGGACCCTCTTTAGCAGCAGGGCCCGGTATTGACTGCTACCACTGCATGCCCTATAGCTACACCTCCACTCTTTTTCTTTGCAAAGATCTTTTTAGTGAGTTTTTACATAACAGTAGAAAACATGTACCATTACATCATGAGAACGGGACTGAAATCTGATGATAAAACTGGTGTACATAAGAATATGTATTCTATCGAAGAATATCTCAACCGTAGATATAAATATATGCAAGCGTATCCCGTAGTCAGTGGTCTAGAAAACAGCATTATGTGATTATGAGATGGTGACTATCCGACTATGGAGATTAAGGTGAAGACAAGTGTTAATGTCAAGATGTTAGTGAGACATAGAGTAAATTTTAAGACTGCCATAGGAATAGCTCGGGTTATATTAACATAATTCTATTTTGCAAAGGCAATAGAGATGAGCGAGCGTACTCACTAAGGCAAATTACTTGAGCGAGTATTGCCATTTTCGAGTAAATGCCCGCTCATACCAAAAGATCCGGGGGCCGGCGGGGGTGAGCCGTGAGTTGAGGGAGTGAGCATGGGGGAGCGGGGGGAGGGGAGAGAGAGGTCCCCCGAATCTTTTGGGTTGAGCAGGCATGTACTCGAAAATGGCAATACTCGCTCGAGTAATTTGCCTTAGCGAGTACGCTCGCTCATTTCTAAAAGGCAACAAATACCCATAGGTGATCTCCCCTAAAATATAAATGCTTTATTGTTCAAAAATAGACAAAGACAACATCAAAGAATATTATAAAGTGAAGGGGCAAATGGTGGTAGCAATATAGTGTGACCAACAGTCATCAATCAGTATCGTGTGTGTAATTGTGCATAGAGATTCTTAAACAGAGGCCTGGATAGGCAACTTCCAAAAGCCAATACAGAAATTAGTAGGTCAGTGCCACCAAAACCCTATTAAAAGTCTAACCTGTAGCAACCCCGACATGTTTCACCTTATGGTGAAACATGGCTTTTGGAAGTTGGTCATCCAGGCCTATGTTTAAGTGTGTATATATACACATTTACACACATGATACTGATTGATGACTGTTGGTCACACTAGTGACACATAGTGGTTTCAGAAAGGAAGTCAGCAGAGGTGCAAAATGTCCTCCAGGGCTCCTATATCTGCTGAAACAATCATAATGTGCAAGATGCTAATGTAGCAGTTTCTTCTATGAGATAAAGCTGGTCCACCTTACCCATCTAGTTAGGGATATTGTCGTCTTCTCCAAAGCGGGGCGATTAAATGTTTAGCGCCTGCCAATCAGTGGGATAGAAATTTGTTGATCAATGTATTATGCCCCTGTATGGGATGATTGAGGAACACTGTTTGTAAAATGATATGGGTTTTTATATGGCACGTCTGACTAATTATATTGAGGACTTATTTGAATGTAAGTGCTGGCATTAGAGATGAGCGAGTATACTCACTAAGGCACATTACTCGAGCGAGTAGTGCCATAGCCGAGTATCTCCCCGCTCGTCTCGCACTACTCGCTCGAGTAATGTGCCTTAGCGAGTATACTCGCTCATCTCTAGCTGGCTTCCATCCTGCATCTCCAGCAAGTTTCTGGAGTCGTAGGGTAGTAAAAGTGGGTCTGTTCTACACCTCTGATCCTAACTATATAAAAGGTTAATTGAAGTTAGTCATATAACAGCAAATAAGAGGTTTGAACAACAACCAAAGTTCAGTCTTTAGGATTGTTTTTCTTACTGAGATATTGCATTTTGGGCATTTTTCCCTTTATTTGCTATGTTCAGTTTTGCAAAAAGAAGAAAAAAGAAAGTTCAACTTTATTGTTTGTCAGCTGAATAGCTTCTTAGAAATTTGGCACTTGGCTACTAACAAAATTACAATAAGTCTTCATTTTCCTAGAAGCTAACTCAAAAAATGACAATACGTGGTATATAAATGCACTTTCTGTTTACTTTGAGTATAAAAGTGACGTTCATATTTTGTATTTGCAGGTGAAGTAGGAAGAGAACGAAAAAATATCTTTATAGCTTCATCGGGTCGGGATTTTATGTGCTAGGCATCAGTAATGATATTTTGTAAAAACTTTTGGAAAGCCATTTACGTAGAAATACGGTACCTGCCTATTTTGTCAAAGCACCATAAAACTCAATAAAAGCATAACTCTAACAAACAGGTCATTAAGGCAGAGAATAAGTCTATAGATTGCAAAATCCCTTCCTGTCACCTATAGACAGCCTTGTGTATACACAGCAGTACAATATAAAGATAAATGACAATCATTAGTAAGCATTGTGCCACTACGGCATTGGCCCATTATTATGAAGTTGGTCCTGTCACCTGTGCCATCTGCCAATACTTGTTCAGTAGCCCCCCAGGGCAGATCTACAGCAGAGCTCCACTGAGTGTGTCAATGGGACGCGGTTAGACACAATCCGTCTATGTTCCTACCATCTGGGTTTACACTTCCCAAGGCTTGAAACGGTACACCGGAAATCGTGGCTGATATTTGCTGGGGCAAAGGAAAACTAATTCTTAGCACATTCTAGCCTCGAAACAGCTGCTATGTGGCAGGTACAATCCATTCAACCAGCTCAAAAATAATGCAAGCATGCAAGAGCTTACTATCTATTGCTTGCCTGAGGCGCTACGAAATACAGTATCATCTCTCAATTTTGGGGACGCTGAGTTCCAAACACATGGTTTAAAGTCCCCATCTTAATGACTGGATGACTCTTGTCATTTTTTCAAACAATGTCAAAAGGACTCTACATAGACTCGGTTGAGACGGCGGCTTTTATTTGGGATGACTATGAGTGTAACATATTAAGTTTTATCTAGGGGTAAGCTGGATTTAATTACAGACAGGTTTGATTTACATTTATTCCACAAGAATATTTGGAATCATTTATCATTTGGACTTAATGCAGATTACTGAACCCGTAACTGGATTTCAGCTGTAAAATGCTAATGGTTTTACAAAGTGTAATTTAGGCTCTCGAGGGTATTGCAGAACTTTCAGTTATAGCTAGTCCTCTCTTTATCTATAGGATCCATAGCAGCCAGATGTAACCCCTACACTGCTGCCATGCTCCAACACACATATATATGAGGGCATCCACCCGATAGGCTGGATTGAAGAGGGTGGAATGTGTTTGCATGGAAATGCTAAGAGATATTGAAAGCTTTTTATACTGCATTATTCAAAAAGAAGGGGCAGATTTGAGAATGTAACCCTTTCCAATCCACTGTCTGACGTCTGAAGGCATTCTGATTGAAGGCCGTACAGCTTCGATGTCAGAAGACGTCCGGCAGGGTATTCTTACTGAAGATTACTGGCCACTCTGTTGTCGGGGGCCTCTCCAGCATGTCCTATACCGCAGTACTGACTCTAGCCAGCAGATGGCTCTATTGTATAATGGCAGAAAGAGAAAGCCCCCTAGGAAACCCTGAATCCAAAATTGGATTGCAAAGGGTTAATTACACAATCTATACAGCATTGAAAGAGGAAGGTTCAAAGTTTTTTGTTACAGTAAGTTCCATTTGCTGTCACAAAGCAGTGCTGTTTCTTGTTGTTTACAGTTTAAAGAAAAATGGCGACACCCACGGGAAAAATCGTTGTGCGCTTGAGTTTGCTAAGTGTGAATCCATTGTTTAAGTGCAATGTGAATTCTAGGGTCAATTCCAAATACAGCCAAATTGTCACAAGTGAATTTATGAATGGCACGGAGAGCTTGTTTTTAAATTCTTAATTTGTCTTTCTAAATGTAATTAAAATACAATTTTGTCAAATACAATGGTGATTTAGGCCGCCTGTACACGAGCGAGTCGGACCCAGCATGCGGGAATCCCACAGCGGAGCTCGACCCGGTGCCCAGCCAGTGACCCCAGCTCCGCATCTTCTCCTCTACTGCTGATGGGCTGGCCAGCGCACATGCGCAGGACAGAGGATGCCGCGCCATTGCTATGTTGATGACACCGCTCCTGTGACCATACTGCAATGAAGATTGCAGAATGGCCGTGGGATGGACGGCTTCCACTGACTTCAATGGAAGCCGGCCGTGCATAGTCTCGTGGGTTAGGACAATAAAGGGTTAAACTTGATTGCATATGCAAACAGAAAAGCATTAATCCCTCAAGGACAAAAAAACTGAGATACCTTGCATTGTGGTGTGGGAAAAAATGGAACTTAAGGCCCATTTACACACACAGATATCTTTAAAAAAAATGAAAGATCAGCAATCGTTTAGTATAAAGTTCTAATAGGCATTAATTCCTATTAGTACTTTATTAGCTTCATTTGCATGCAAATGAGCTTCTGGGAGCTGTTACAGAACTCAGCAGGAGGTCTGAGCTCTGTAATTGGCTTCATTGTTCAGCCTTGGGCTCCCCGTGGAGAATTCAGCACCATGGACAACTAACACAGCTGAGGTCCTGCTTATCAGCTGTTCTGCTGAACTATGGTTTTCATGTAGAACTGAAAACCATTGTGCAAGATGGGCATATTTAGATACAACGATTATCGCTCAAAACATGGCTTTTGAGCGAATTTTGAGCGATAATCATTGTGTCTAAATGGCCTTTACTGGTATGTCATAAACGTCGAACCTTTCTCTTCTCAGTGATGTGCAGAGTTTGTTCCTGTCTTTTGTAGTTTGTTTGTAATTAAATCCCAAAATGTGCTTCTTCTTTTTGAATACCCCTGTATTTATGTGGCTTTTTTGGTACTCCTGACTCAAAATCAATTTATTGTTCTTATTTATTATTACTTCTTGGATACTTTTTCCTAGTGTACAATACTTATTAAGCCTGTAACTGACTTTTTCCGACCTTCCCAAAACTTTGACATATGCATGGACTTTCCACAGAATTGAACTCTGAACTTGTGCATGTCAGGAAAAAAGGACAACCAGCTATGAGATCCACTGGGGACTAAGTACCATTGGCTGATTGCCACTACACAAGAACGGAAAATAATAAGAAAACAAATATGTGTTGCAATTCTATATCTTTTCTGACACATGGCATCAGTTAGATATACCGTGTTTCCTTGAAACTAAAACAGTGTCTTATTATAATTTTTGTTCAAAAAGGTTTAACTTTTTACATGTATAGCTGCCTGGACACTATTTAAATGGACTTTTTAAATTAACTGTTAGCAGGGCTTAATTTTGGAGTAGGGCTTATATTTCTAGCATCCTCAAAAAGCTGGAAAAATCATTTTGCATCCTCAAAAATTCTGGAAAATCATGCTATGTCTTATTTTCAGGGCATGTCTTATTTTCAGGGAAACAGGGTAATTAATACTACAAAGCTATTGGTCAACGCTATATCTTAAATGAAGCAATATACAGATCTCAACACTCACATGCACGCTATGTACAGTAATGCACCATTCTGCAAACAGCGAAAGCTTTAGTGCTGTAGAATAGGTGCTAAACATTCCAGCTTCCTATTACTAATGACTGAGGATATTTGCAAATTATCAACCAGGGAACTTGAATTAAATCTGAAAATCTAAAAAAAAAAACTGCAATGAAGCTGGTATGTAATTTGGACATATTCATGGCTTGAATCGCTGCAGCCAGCAATGCACCTTAGAGGTGGCTGCTTGACAAACAGATGGGAGCTATAGCGCAAAATTGCCTGTACATAGACTGTATGCCAGTTCTCTATAACAGGCTTCAGAGGCAGCGTTGGGTGCATACTTCCACAGAAGGACTTGCTCTAATGATAAAACAGTCTGCTTCATTACACATTCTGTTTATTCTCCTCTCCTCGGGTGGAAGAGATTCACCTACAGGGATAATTATCCTTTTAGAGTCAGGAAATGGTTTTCGGCAGAAGAGAATAAACACTGTATTAGCAATGTCTTAAGGGTGAGCAAAAATTAAAATGCTCTCTTAAGCGGCTGTGTATATCTTAATCTTTTATCTGGAGAGATTATCTATATCATTTATCTACATAACCTGCATTTACGTATCCAAAATGAGTCCACTATCCATCTAAGTCCTGAGCTTGGTCGTTGGCCAACATATTAACCCTACTTCATTGCCATATTGTAATCCTACTGGAGAAGGACATTAATATATCTTTCCAGCCAGCAGGTTCGAAGACATGAGAGTTAAGTGAATGCGTGTGTTAGATAGTACATTAATCGTTGCGATAAAGCTGATCAGTGTTTGATTGCAGGCACATTACAATTGAGGCGAATTGAATAGTTCCCGCAGTTACTCACAGCTAAGAACATGCACTTTTAGGGTACTATTACACATGCGTCGGCAGCTGCAGGTAGCATTGGGACTTACTACTGACTGCGGTGCTGCACCTGGATTTGCAGCTTGAAACAATTCCAAGTCCAGGTGCAGCCTGGTAATTTGTGGGAAACCATGAGTGCGATTCGCAGACCCTAATGTACATGTAATAGCACCCTAAGGCCTCATTTATATTTCAGTGCTTGATAAGTATTTTGCATCTGTTTTTATAGCCAACGCCAGTAGTGGATCCTGAACACAGCAAATCATCATAGAGAAATACATATTTCTACTCTTTCTTGAATCCCCTTCTGATCTTGCCTTAAAAATGGATGAAGAATACTTAGCAGATGCTAAAGAGTGAATCGGGCATTATAGGGGAAGTCTAGTAAAAATGATCTTCTGACGTGTAAAAATAGACATGATTTAGAAAAATTAAAGGATTCTATTAGAGATGAGCGAGCACCCAAATGCTCAGGTCTGCGTTGTTCGAGTCGAGCTTTTTGTAAAATTCGGGAGGTCTACTCGAGTAACGAACCCCATTGACTACAATGGGAGACTCGAGCATTTTTGTATGAGCACCATCGAGTACGCTGATACTCTAATGAGCATCAAGCTCGGCAGAGTATGTTCGCTCAACTCTAGATTCTATGTAAAGCTAAATAAAACCTCTTTGATTTATAGATTTCTATTACTAATAATCTGGAACAATATTCTAAGAGTAGTTCGACTAATGTGAGTTCATTATAGCAGTGTTTCTCGACTTCAGTCCTCAGGGACCCCCTAGAGGTCATGTTTTCAGGATATCCTGAGTCAGTTTATCTCCTTTGAGAACAAATGTTTGGGTATGTTCAAATCCAGCCTATCCAGTCCTCTTTTCCACCTGACATCTGGGAACTGTTAGAGTGAAACAGACATACACAGAAGATTAAATGGTTGACCATTTGGGAAGTTCACGTGACTTTTTTTTTTTTTTTAAAGTATATAGACAACTTAAGTTCTCATAACTGTATGCCAGGACCAGTGGATGTGGTTTTAGACAGAATCCTGAGGGGCCTTGGTCTTCACCCTTTAACCCCACCAGTCTGGCTGTGGGCTTCACTGCGGGGTCCCCAGGTTGTTACTCAGGAGGTGGTTCAAGAACTGTGGTGGCTGATGCTATTAAAGGCCAAGTTTGGTAACTGAGGGAGTGAAGAGGGGCGTAATCAGACAGTCTAAATTGGGGCAAGTGGCATACTTAAACTTGAGGATCATGCCAGAAGTAGAGTCAGGGGGAGCAGGTTCTGTACAAAATTCAGGCCAGGGGTCAGGACAGGCAGTAGACATAAGCATAGTCAGTTTAACAAGTCAAGCTCAGTAGTTGAGACAGGAGTAAAGTCATTGAATAGCCAAATGTTAGAAAACCAGGCAGTTGGACAAAACTTAACGGCGCACCTTGAGCAGACAGACGAAAAGCTTGCCGGATGTAGGCAAGTGTCATATCTAATTGGAGGGGGAACATTTAGTTTGGGTGCACTGGCCCTTTACTACTGTTACCGGAAGCGCATGTGTGCCCTTTGGGCCACTGTCATGGTCAGTGCAGATGCCAGTCATCTGTAGGGCAGAGGAGCTGAGTGTGTGCCACAACCACGAGTAGAGTCGCATATTGTAATATTGAGGCACTGAAAAATGGTTTGTTGAGTGCTTCCATAAATTATCTCTTACATAATCTTGCAACCTGTAGTGTTCAGGTCTATGATATAGGAGATAATGGAGATAGGTTAGTGCTATTTGATCATTGACTTGACTATATAATACAGTAACATTTATCAGAGAGCTTTACATGAGCTACAGGAAAAACTAGCTACTAGGGTTGTAGACAAATGTTTGTTTTCTTAACTGAAATTGCACAATCTGATACAGATAGATGGGGCAAATACTTTTTCTACAAACAAGCCATACCACTCATAGACTTAGTATGATGCACTTTACTATGAATTCAGTTCTGGGATTATAGAAAGGGGCATATGCTTCCCATGTCAATGTCTTAGCATTTTTCCAGTTACTTTTTTTTGTATTTGCCTACCGCTCACTGTAAACAGTAATACCATTTCAAAAAATCATCTGATGCATAGACCTTAATCCTCTCCTTGTCAGCCCTCCGAATGGTCTACTTCCAACTGTTTATTCATCCGAAGAATCAATTTCACTATGCTAACTTTCCAGAGACACAGCGTCCTTAGCTCGTGAACCTGCCTTAGAGGGACAGTCTAGTCATCAAACATGGAGCAGTCATAAAACAAGGAACAGAGAGCACACATTGCTTTAACTGGTAAGTTTGTATTTACATGGCAAACTCTTAGTACTTCTTTTTTTAAGTTTTACTAATTTACGTTGTAGGTTGACGAACCTAAGGGCAAAAATACAAGACTAATAATAATGCAATACACATAAAATAGTATTAAAAAATACACAGAACACTAAAAGAATGAGAAATACTAAAAAGGACAATCATTTTAAAACTTAAATTCTAAATACTGCCTACATAAAGAAAGCATTTATTGCATATGAAGACATGATGTAATGAAAATGACAGCCTAATGTTGCCCAAGATAAGTGACAGCCCTGCTACCTAGAACTCTACTGGTGCATTAAGGAAAGATTTCCTCAACTATCCATAATAATTTTTTAAAGTACGGTATTATTTTCCAAGTTTAGCTTTGCATAGACAGTTACATTAGTTCTTGACCACAAGATCAGAAACATAAAAAAATATTTATTTTTCTTCTCTACTACTTTAACCCTTTGAAATCCAATTTTGGATTCAGGGTTTCCTAGGGGGTTTTCTCTTTCTGCCATTATATTATGGCACCACCTACTGGCTAGAGCCAGTACTGCTGTATGTGACAGCAATCTCCGGCTATTTAACCCTTAACATGCCGTGGTCTGTATGACTGCAGTATGTAAAGGGCTGACAGAGGGAGAGGAATCCCTCTGTGACCATTGTACCCCCTGCAATGTGATCAGGGGGTCTTGATGGGTCTCTGTAGCACCCAGAGGCTTGAATATAGCTTCGGGTCTGACAGCTAAATTAGACTATGATGTTCAGACTCTGTCTGAGTGTCATAGCCTGTCTAATATACCTTGCTATGCCTCAGCATAGCAGAGTATTAGAAGAATTTAAAAAAAGTATTATGCAAGTCCCCTGAAGGGACAAAAATGTAAAAGATGTTTAAAAAGTTTTAAAAACAGTTAAAAAGTTATAAAAAAAACGCCCAAACCCCACCTTTCTCTCTTTACTTTGTAAAAAATAAAAAACAAATATCAAAATTACACATGTGGTATCCCTGCATTTGGAACGACCCAGAGAAGGAAGTTAGTACATTATTTAATCTGCAGAGTACACAGCATGGGAAAAAGAAATTTAAAACGTCGTAAAAATAGCTAATTTAGCCTATCTCACCATACAAAAAATGGAATAGAAAGTGATCAAAATGCTGCACAGATCAACTAATGGTACTAATAAAAAGTACAACTCATCCTGCTAAATAAAAACATTACACAGCTCTGTTGATAAAAAAATTAAAATGCTGGAGGTCATTGAATGCAGCGGTAAAAAAAAAATATATTTTTTTAAAGTATGAAAAAGTAGCGAAAAATAAAAAAAACTATTACAATTTGGTATTGGCCTAATCGTACCAGCCTGTAGAATTACTCTAATATATTATTTATACTGCTCAGAGAATGCAGTGAAAAATAAAAAACATGCCAAAATTACAGATTTTGTTAATCTTGCCACTAGAAAAAATGGAATAAAAAGCGATCAAAATTTTACACATTCCTAAAAATTAGATAAATGAAGACTAGAGTTCATCCCGCAAAAAACACGGCCTTCTAGAGCTCTGGAAATGGAAACAAAAATTATACCGCTCTTGGAATGTGATGACACAAAAGCAAACCTTTAAGAAAAAAAAAGGTTTTAAATGTACAAAAATAGCAAAACATAAAAAAACTGTATAAACTTGGTATCGCCGGAATCGTGCAACTCAGAGAATATTGTTATCACACCATTTATTCTGCATGCTGAATGCCGTAAAAATGAAATCCAAAAAACGAATGGCAGAATTTCTTTTTTTCCCCCAATCGCCCTACAAATCTTTTTACAAAAGTTATGCAATACATTATATATACCCAAAAATGATGCCATCAAAAAGTGCAACTTGTCCCACAAAAAACAAGCCCTCATATGGCCTGGTCAATGGAAAAATGAAAAAGTTATGGCTGCAAAATTAGTTGAAATGAAATGATTGGCCAATTTAAGAAACCTGCCCTGGTGGGTACGACAGGGTGGTAAGAAACCCGCCACTGAAGGGGTTAAACCGAGGCTTTTATTAAAAAATGGTGCTCGCAATGAGTAGACAGGGATATCTTCATTTTCTATAAGGTCTATACTTAAATGAAAAAAAAGCAATTCAACTAAAGCAGTTATACATCTCATGATTTGGTTCCAAATCAGAACAGATTTTAATTGGAAACAAAGACCAATTCTCCATATGGTACCATCTTTACAGCATCCTTCAAAACACAATTTACTGTACATCAGGTCTGAGTAATTGGCTGCTGCTACATATGCCTTTCCTTATGTATTCGAGTCAACCACACAACAGAATTAGCTGTTACATTTTCCTGATGGGATGTCTTTTTGCAGATAAAAATGATCCAGCAACACAGATACATTAGATCAGTAAACATTAAAATCTAATGGCTCTGCAGTTTCATTGACTGTAAAATTAAATAGTTTAAGCAGATCTGTCTCTAATGTGGTGACAGGCGTTATTAGGTTGAAGCAGAGAAGTAACTTGTTTCTTATGCCTTCACTGCTTGCTTTAACTGTAGTGCTATAAAAAAGTATCTACTCCCTTTGAAATTATTTCGTATATATATCACATTGAATGGTTTCTAATCCTCTAGAAAGTAATCTTAGAAAATGGAAACCTGAGATCATAATCTACACATAACATAGCCAATCCAATCTACCCTCAACCCTGCTACCTGGCTAATTCACCTCTCCCCCCAGGGGCGTAACTATGGAGGATGCAGGGGATGCGATTGCACCTGGGTCCAGGAGCCTTAGGAGGCCCATAAGGTCTCACCCCTCCATATAGGGAACCCAGTACTATGAGTAAAGCATTATAGTTGGGGGCCCTGTTACAGGTTTTGCATCGGGGCCTGGGAGCTTCAAGTTACGCCTCTGTCTCCCCCCATTCCTCTTTTGCCTCTTCCCTTTGCCAATCACTTTCCTAGCTATTGAAAATGACATATGGCGCAAGGCTGTCCATAATCTGTCCCATTATTTGTATTTGATTAGAGTTGAGCAAACTTTTGGAAAGTTCAGTTCGGCCCATTCTGCAAATTATGGAAAAAAAAGGCTTAGCTGCGTTTGAATTAGTTCAAACTAAACCTTCACCAGTAATAATGATCCTATCCAAACAGTGGTAGTGGTCCTCTTGTGGCTTAGCAGTTAGCAATGTTGCCTGGCAGTGCTGAGGTCCTAGATTCAAATCTGACAACATCTGCATGAAGTTTGTATGTTCTCCCTGTTTTTCTTAACAATCACCTTTATTTATATAGCACATGCATATTCCGCAGCGTTATACGTCACTTGATATTTTCTGTCTCATTTAGGGTTCACAATCTATGTTCACCTATTTGTATGTTTTTGGAGTGTAGGAGGAAACCCGCACAAACAGGGAGAACATACAAAATCCATTCAGATGTTGTCCTTGGTCAAACTTGAACTTAGGATCCCAACATGGCAAAGTAGTGCTAACCACTGAGCCACTATGCTTCTTCCTCCTCAATTAATGCACTATACATAAAGGTGGTTTTTATGATGAAGAAGAAGAAATGCACACAAGCACAACGCAACCATGCAGATGTTGCCCTTGGTTAAATTTGAACGTAGGATCCCAATGCTCCAAAGCAACAGTGCTAACCACTGAACCCCCATTATTATTATTACTCCTCCTTATTCTCCTCCTCTGCTGGCTCTTCCTCCTCCTCTTCTTCTCCTCTGCTTGAGGCTCAGGTTTACAGTGAACCAAACTTTTAGCAAAGTTTGACCCAAAATAGGGTTTAACTACTTTGGTTCGCTCAACACTTCCCCACACATTCATTTCCAACATTTCACCAATCCTCCGAAACTTGTTATCCCAAGTGATCAGGCTCTCATCCATATTCAAAATTTTCAAAAGCAGTCTTGAAACCAGCCTCTTCAGAAAAGCCTACAACTTACAGTAGCCCTGCTGCCACCACCATAACCCCATGTATTGTCTTCTCCCCTTGTGGATTTTTAAGTTCTCATAGACAGGGTTCTCTCCAGTTGCACACATTTCCCACCAAATGTTTGGATTTGGAGGGCTAACTAACCACACAGAATATATGCGCTTTATTGAACTTTTAGTTGCACCAATAAGAGGGAATAAAGGGATAAAAAATAGACCCTAGTGGAATGTAATTGATTTCAACCCCGAATGGGGTTGTCCTCTATTAGATCTTTGGGGCCTATCATTGTGTCAGAGCCAGCACCCAATGAGTGGCTTCTCTGATACTCACATGGACCAATCTGATGCTGGCTGTGTAGACTCAGGGCCCATTCACAAGGGCATTGGCAAGTTGGGCCCAAGATTCTCAGATACAACTATCGCTCAGCAGACAACACAGTTCATGTGCTACCCTATGACCTTGGATTGAGGACATTGCACATCATATACTGGTCTGTGATATGGTCCGGAATAGTTCATGCTGTGATTTTTTTCATGTCCACATACTCTAATTGGCTATAAATGGTTTGTGTGCTGTCTGGGAACTACACAAACGGCAAATGGGTCGGAAATACGCTCATGTAAACGGACTCTAAGGGCTCATTCAAATGGTTGTATTCAATTTCGTCCCGTGAAAAACAGACCAATTTCGCTGTGTGTGTATCTGCGTGTTACATGCGTATGGGTGTGTTTTACATCTGTGGGACAGGAAATCCTCCCATGTGAATTGGCCCTTATTCAAAGGCAAACATGTTAATAAGGATTGGAAGTGACTTCTAAACGTGTAGTACAATATAGCGCTAGCTTAGTGCATGGATTGTATTACGATTGTTGTTTCCTATTGTTATGGGTTGTTCTTCCTTTGGCAAGGAAACAAATGGGTTAATGGTTTTTGTTTTGTTGGTTGAGAAGTACTCGGGTCTCATAGACACAACTCTTTTTTATCTGTATGTGCCAGCACTTTCTAGCTCTCCTTTAAACTAAATAGCTCACTCTTGCCTGTCCACATTCATAAAGCTACGAATCTGTAAACAAATACAAGAAAAGCCATTAACTGCGAGGGGAGGAAAAAAATCTCATTACACCACATGCAATTGAAATATATTTGCTCAGGTCCATTGTTACAATTCAGTATAAGTGACAGTCAAATATGTTACCAGGGCAACCACTGTCACAATGGATTCTGCCATTTCCCCAAGCGCAAGTAGGACTGTCAAAAAATAAACAGGAGCCATTAGCCCCCTACGCTGCTGACATGGTTATCTATTCATGACATTTAATGAACCTCTCAAAAGTTTAACCTTTGCGCCACAGATACACAAAAAGTGTCTCCGTGCTGATAGTACAAAATAGCAGACATAAAAGATTCATCCAATTTCTGCCTAAAAAGTATCTCATTTCTTAAAACATTACATTGATTTGTGCCGATATTCAGATTCTCATGTAAGTACAAAATTTGGAGCTACAGTACATTTCTATTCGCACAAAACTTTCAAAACTGGAATTTCCCCAGGGCCCTGGCTACTATATTAGGCAGCGCATACCGGCGAGTGAAGCAGGAGGTAGCAGACACAATGACTAAGGAAGGCGTTGTGCATTGCAGTCTGTGAATGGTAGACTGCACTGTGCAGAATGTGCAAAGTAGCAGGTGGATACCTGGGGGATATTCTGTTTAAATTAAACTCGGAAACTCAAATGATACACCCCATCTGCACTGTTATAACTACCAATGTATTCCACTTTTAGTCCCTGTAAATGTCTAAGTTCTTAAAGTATACCAGTCATGTCAGGTTACTTTTCAGAAAAAGTTGAGATGTCTACATGTGGAATAACACAATTACTAACCATTCTATGGCTAATATTCTGCATTGTTTCATCAGCTTTCCCCTCTGCAGGCTCCATCTCTAATTCTCACTTTCCCCTGAATGGATGAGTGGAGCCTATCTGCTATGATGTTTCCCATACACTGCACACAGAAAGTAGAGGAGATCCTGTTTCCCTATCTCTGTCTCTAGTTATTAAAGGGGTTGTCCTCTCATCTGTTTTGAAACTCCCAACATAGAGCTACATACCGTCAGTCTATTCTGGGGGGTTGAAGTTTGAGTAAAAGCTTGTCATTTAGAAGGATATTGTGGATGCGAATAGAGCTGAATCCAGGATGGAGTTGCGTGGCATCTGATCTGTGTGTAGATTGACTGTTTTGAATTCCATATAGCTGTGGGTCCCCAGAATCAATCCCACTGGTGAGACCTGGGCATCCCAGTCCATCAGTGCCCCTTCCCTCTCTATCCCATTCTAGGTAACCCTGATTTCCCCCCTGATCTGGAAGAGAAGCAGCATGTAGGATATTAAACATTTTTAGTGAGCAGAGTAGCTGTGAATTCAGTAGCTGTGAGACAGTAAAACACTTACTATTAGCAACAGCACCATATTTGAGTGTGTCTTTTTTCTCACTTCTCCCCACCACCCTTCTCTCTATTCTCTCTATAGACGTCTGTGGGCAGCATGTAATCTGACCTGTCAGTGAACTGTTAAGGCAGTTTCTCAGTGGATCGTGCAAATCTGAATGACAATCGTTCAATGTAAACACTTCCAGCAACTGAACGATGAACGAATTTGTTCGCGTATTGTTGGATATTCAGTTTAGGAAGGTATAAAAAGCAAATGATGATCGGCCTGTTTAAACAAGCAATCGCTCATCAATGAACGACTGCCTGTTTATTGTGACTGCAGTCGGCCAGCCCGAAGTGATTTCCGACCGCTCAAGTTGTATTCAATGAGCGATCATTACTCCTGTATGAAAGCATAGGAGTGATAATCGTTGGAACAACTGTCGGGGCTCTGAAGTGCCCGACAATTGTCCATGTCAAAGTAGCCTAAGATGGTAATATTGTGTGGTAGGCCTCTAGTACACTTTGAGGACCCTTAGTCGTCTTGTCTGCTATGGTGTATTTCTTGGAGTATGTGAAGACTTTAGAGAAATATAACATATATTACGATGGTTTTCTGATAAGCTATGTAACAAAGTTTTCTATATTTGCCTGTACTATTGATTTATGTAAAGTATATTGAAATTACAGGGACCATTTAAAGTATACCTGAGTCTTCAGACAACTTTTCAGAATAAGTTGCCATGTGCATAAATGGACAATAAATTTTTTTCTAGCCATTTTATGCCTTCTGTCATCTCATACACTGCTTTTTCTCCAGAAATGTTATCAAATTCAAGCGACTCTAACACTGGAGCAAAATATTCATTGTACATTTTTTAATTTTACATATGTTGACTATCACTGCGATCCATTTGTCCGTGCCTTCTGTATGATCTGTCTCTGGGAACTGATGCTCCTCTGTTGAAGCGCCAGCATACATGCATACAATCAGTTACTAGTCTCACAGGCACTAGACTCATAGCACTGGCTTATATATTGAGCTAGAAGAGCAGTCTGGGCAAACAAGCCTAACATTAATTGACTAAGACTTAAGCCCCATTTACAGACACAGATGATCACTCACAATTCCTGAGAAACTGACAGTTTTGAGCAATCATTTTGCATTAGCTACTAATGGGTTAATCAACCCATTAGTAGCTAACTAGCTTCATTTGCATGTATTTAGAGAACAGTAGGTGGTCTGTTCTCTAAATACATTGCTATTGTTCTCCAGCGTGACAGCTGCTGAAAGAATGTTAACAGCGCTGCCCACGAAGAACTCAGCATGCGGTCCCTTTTATCAGGGTCGACAGAATTTAAGCTGAGCTGAATTCAGCGATGGACGAAAAGTGCATGGTAAGTGCACGATGGGCACACATTTACACACAACGATTATCACTCAAAAAATGGCTTTTGAGCAAATTTTGAGTGATAATCGTTGTGTGTAAAAGCGCCTTTAGCCAACCAGTGTTAGCAATAATTTCTGCTCTGCTCTCTCTGAGAGTATTGCCAGGCAGTGAGTGGAAAGCAAAGATATGAACCTGCTTGTGAGTCCCATAATGTGGTGGCAGGCCCAGAGTTGACAGTGTAGCACAGACATATCCCCCACCCGGGCTCTGATGTGGCATTTCATGCATGATAAAGCCAGCATGATGGACTTCATCACATCAGTGGCTTCATATCATTGGTCAGTACCTGGGGCCCACCAGAGTGTCCTCCGTTTCCCTGGTGGGCCAGGTTGAACCTGGGAACACCCCTTGAAATAATGAAATTTTTTCTGCCTGCATTCAGCCCTAGTATTTTATACTGTATCATTGTAGAGTTTGATATAGAGTCATAATCAATATCATTAAACCTCCATTGCAAACTGGGTTTATTTGCCAAATTTACCAGCTTTCAATTGTTTGAAAAAAACATTCAAACAAGAGCAATTTAAATAACTCAACACAACTAATATAACAAGGAGTTTCTCCAAATTCAACACAAAAGGCCACTTTTAATTACTATTGCATTAACAGAATTATTCAAGTCCTTCAAAACAAGTAACTTTAGAACTTCATGTTATGGTTTGGAACATATTAAAGATGACTTTTCTTGTGCTTTTGGCTAATTAGAGGTGTACTTCTTGGAGTTTGTGCATAAAGACCATCAGCATTTAGTATGTACCTTACTGTGTAAATGGAAACCTCAGTACATGCTGCAACAAAGTCTTGCTACAGATCTTGCAGCATTCACTTAAAGGTTTTTGACTAACTGCCACCTCAGGAATCGGTTGGCAGTCAGTGGAAGCTTCCTCTTTTTGACACATCCAGCTAGTGTAGTCCATATCCCTATAACTTTGAACTTGTGCAGTATGCTTTCAACTGTGTCTCTGCTATCTTTTTGTACCCTTTTCCTCGTTGTACATAACAAGGAATGTTAACTTTTTGGACCAATCAAATATCACAGTCAACAAAACCTTAGCCAGTCCAGGTATTTGAGGTGTTTTATCTCAAACACACCTGATGCAGTTTACAAAGCCCTTGATTAGTTGCATCAGGTGTGCTTGAGACAATACCTGATTTTGCAAACAGCTGAAAGTCTGCACATATGGCAAATAAATCTAATTTGTAATGGGGGTTAAATAATTTTGATTGCAACTGTACAACCAATATACAGTAAGCTCCTCCTAACGGTGACTAGTGTTTTTTGTAGAGTTGCTACAGCTGGAATAGTCTTCTGTAGGTCTATGGGTCTTTTGCCGTGACCCTTGGGTTCTTTTTCATTTTTTTCAGGATTACCTAAGGAGAATAGGAGCAATTCTGAAGTTTCCCCATTTGTAAATAATTTGTCTAACCATACATTGAGATATATAACCAGGTCTTTAACAATGCTTTTGTAGCCTTTTCTAGTTTCATGAGTCTCTAAAAGATGTCTTCTGAGATCTTCTCCAAGTTACTTACCTCAAAACATGTTTCATGCTAACCAATCTTTCTTAAGAAGAACAGATTTGTCAGTGAACAGGCTTTGTGTGCCTTTATTTAATGGGCAAAGAACCCGTGAAACCCGTTCTCTTACCAGAAACACTTCTTGCCAATTAGCTCTTGGAGAAGTCATTAACACTTCATGTTTCTCCCTACACTGTGGATGTTTACTCAATGCTTGATAAGCCAGATGATAACTACACCGGCGGTCAGTTATTAGTTTTGTTAGAGAACAATCGGGCCACGTTTTATTAGTAATCAATGCAGAAATCCAAGTAATTTCTAAGGTTTCATTTCATTTTTCTTGCAATTATATAAAAAAAGATGTAAAAGGTGAACATTTATTTTAAGATATTACGTAACGTAAGAGCAGCTTTGTACATGACACTCAAGGAAACATAGAGTTAAGCAATTATTACTCCTATCTTGTCAAAATATGTTGTGAACAGCCCCTTAAATAATTGTCAATTAATATATAGCTATTTTACTTTTCTAATCTACCCAAGCAAACAGTCGTTTAAACAGCTAATTAATACACGCAAAACATATGAACACAAGCAAGCTAATGTGAAATGTGTCAAATTACTGTATACTAATGAAAAGGAAAAACTATCAAATTATTATTAGTTATTACAGTCTCTGATAAAACACAAATGAGGCTCATAATCCAAAGCATATATTAGCTGCCTACGGGCTGTTCTTCAATTAAAGGCATTGTCATGTTTTTCTGAAAAGATATGTTATAGCTTTCATAGCCCAGAGACTCAGTAATAGTAAGTACTATTGAGTGAACCAAACCAGCAGAACCCTGTTTCTGGTTTAACTCCAAAGTTTAGTTCAGAACCCGAACCTCAGGGTGTTTGTTTGAACTGAGCCAGAAGTAGTACTGAACACCAAGAGCCCTTAAAAAATAGTGGTAGTGGTTCCATTGATGTTGGTCAATGTTGCACTGGGTCAGTGTGGGGCACTTTTGCCTTGTAGAGCTTGTATCCTAAGTTCAAATGTGACCAAGGTTGGCACCTACATGGACCTTGTAAAACTCTTGTCATTGATCAAATTTGAACCTAGAAGTCCAGCATTACAAGACAACAGTGCTAACCACTATGCTTCTTCTTCCTTCTCTGGAGAGCAACAAGAAGAAGAAACTGAAAAGAATCTGAAAACTCCATGCAGAATTGCCCCTGGACAGATTTGAACCTAGGAATCCAGCACTGCAAGGCAACAGTGCTAACCACTGAGCCACATCCATTGAGCCACCACTTTTATTTCAGGGCTCTGAGACAGTGTTCAGTACTAATTTTAATGGCTTTTATGACCAAACCAAATTTTAGAAGAGTGCTCTCATCTCTAACAGTAAATTAGATTGAACTTTATCTACAGGGCTACAGTTTACTATAGGCTTTTTTCTTGATACTGTCTGACTGATTGACTTATGCTTTCCTTGATGCATTTTATTATTTATTTTGCAAGTGTGCTATGCAACAAGAGAATATTTCTTTTGCATGATGTGTAATTTATTAATTGATTAATGTCTTTCTCGTGACAAGTCTCCTTTGCAGAACTGGAAGACGACTGATGTCTCTTTATTGGTCTCTGAAGAGTGATGGCATTAACCTTATAGGACAGCAGCTCGGAAGACTCAGCTATGTGTGTAAATAATATATAACAGTCTTTACTGCTTTACTCTGAGACTCACTTCATCCCTTGATATGGAGGAGATTACAGGTCATTAGGGATCAAAACTTATAGTGTAGGTTCTTCAGACCAGGGGATTTTAAGTATTAAATTGCCTCTATAAATCATACCAAGGTCTTTATACTCAAGAGGGCTAGGAAAATGAAGTTGGCTTAGGGAAGAAAGCAAATTTATGTCATTTAACTGCTTTTACCTTGGTCTGCTGACGTTTGGAATGGCACAATATGACTGTTGACGTCATCAATGAGATAAGAGATGTTGTATTGTGCCGGACAGTTACAGAATTGTATTTTAGCTCTGCGGTAAAGTCATAGGAGCTTGGCTGTAAAGGGCATAACAAAGATATGACAAATACTATTCTTTAATGTACTTTGGTTTGTGACTATTTTGACTTTGCTTTGACTGCTACAAAAGCATATAAAATTACAAAAGGGGAATGTACAACAGACAAAAAGGTCATGCTGGGAATTACATGGTTTATATGCCTGCCCTCTTTCATCAGTTTATCAGTAAATATATGATCGCTTTCAGTGACTTTTTTGTCTGTTTGTATATTCCCCTTCTGTGATTTTAACTAATGTTAGGGTAGCGACCCATAATATGCGAAGGCCCTTGAAGAGGATTGTGGGCTCACGTATTTTGGCCAAAAGATCAGCTAATATCTCTTACTTATTAGTATTTATCAATAACATGCAGCGTGGTTTTGAATGCTGGGGGAGCCCAGGCTGCCAGTGCTGGTGTGGTTTACTTGTGGGGCAACCCGCTGGATTAAAATATGGCATCATTAATAGGTTGTGAGCCTGCATGGAGCACTTCATGTACCATGTGGCCTGACACCCTGGATCTGCTGTTTTGTGCAGGGGTTCACACTAAGCAGTCACCGCCCTCGGTATAAAGAGGGCTTGTGAGTGGAGGTCTCATCAGTGTCCCGCACATGTGCAAGCTGCTCCTCCTTTTAGCATTATGGCTGTCTGCATGTTGGGGGTTGCATGGTTTATATGCCTGCCTTCTTGCAGCAGTTAATCAGTAAGTATATGGCCAGTTTCAGTGCCTTTTTTACATAAGTCTTCAAGTCACCCCACGGGGATGGCTTGATAGGCAGTCTCTCAAGGCAGCCCTGGCGCCTTTCAGAAGGCCCCTGGCTGCCATGACACCTGCACGGCTCCCCCGATCTCACCGCGAATTGACAGCGGCATTAAAGGGGTTAATAGCCAATCGCGGGTATTGCCCGCGGGTATTAGCTGTAATAAACAGCTGACGCCCACACTGTATGAAGAGAGGTCGACCTCTCTTCATACATACCCTGACGCTCCAGGACGTAAATGTATGTCCTGGAGTGGGAAGAGGTTAACACGAGCGCTGTTTTTGTGCATTAGAGGCACATGAAAAGAGCGCTTCTATAAGAACCAATGGTTTCCTATAGAAGCGTCCATGTGAAGGAATTTTAGACACGCTAAATATTCACACCAATCAAAGATAGGACAGCGACTGCAAAACTCACATCTAAGGTCTGTGGTGCGAGAAAAGATAGAACTGGATCTATCTTTGGTGCGTGCTTTCCATAGACTCCTATGGGAGCTGGAAAACATGCACCCCCGATCGTGTGAACAGGCTAATTAAAATAGCTAGAATTCATCCGTTCACATGAAAAATGGAATACTGTTCTGTGGTCAGATGACTCAAATTTGAAATTCTTTTTGGAAACCATGGACAGCATGTCCTGTGGACTCAAGAGGAGAGGGGCTATCCAGCTTGTTATCAGTGCAGTTCAAAGTCTTGCATCTATGATGCTATAGGGTGCATTAGTGCCTATGGTCAAAGGCACTATCAATGTTAAGCAAGACAATTCTAAACCACATACTGCATCCATCACAACAGCATGGCTTCACAGAAGAAGAGTCCCGGTGCTGAACCAGCCACTTGCAGTCCATACCTTTCACTAATAGAAAACATTTGGTGCATTAGAAAAACAAAAAATCAGGCAAAAAAGCCCCAGCTGGAATCCTACATCAGTCAAGAATGGGATAACATACCTGTCCCAAAACTCCAGCAATTGGTCCCCTCACTTCTTAGATGTTTATAGACTGTTGTAAACAGAAAAGGGGATGCAGCAAAATAGTAGACATGGCCCTGTTCCAACTTTTTTGAGATGTGTTGCTGCCACTAATTTCTAAATGAGTTAATTTTTGAAATGCAAATAAGGGAGTTGGAACAATACCTCTGCAGCGCCACCTATTGGAAGGCAGCATTCCTGCAAGTCAATGTTAGACTCTTTATACAAGCCTTGTAACAGTGACTGGGAATTGAAAGCCAAGCAAGAATCCAAACACAAAGAGCTGTTTTGGGGTGTTTGCCCCTTATCAGGGTAAGTAGGTTTCTGGCTTGGCTAGCAAGAGGCCTGTGATACAGGTCAGGAATGCTATCTTTGCTCTCTAGTGAGAGCAACTGGAAGCTGAGTGGGGAGACTTATAAGGCCAGTCATGCTCCTCTAGGTAATATGCAAATAAGGGGGATGAAACAATACCTCTGCAGCTGAACAGACGTTTCATGGTGTTTACCCCTCATCAGTGTGCAGTAGGTTTCTGGCTTGGCTAGCGAGAGGCCTGTGATGCAGGTCAGGAATGCTAGCTTTTCTCCTTAGATCTGAGCACCAGGAAGATGAGTGAGGAGACAAGTAAGGCTATTCATGCTCCTCTGCGTAATATGCAAATAAGGGAGTTGGAACAATACAGGTTTTTGGCTTGGCTATTGAGAGGTCTGTGACGTGGGTAAGGTCCAGGTTTTTAAATGGAATGCGAAAATGTCTTACTTTCAACTTCTGATATGTGTTCTATTGCGAATCAAATATGAGTATATGAGATTTACAAATCATTGTAATTTTTTAATTACATTTATTTACATTTTACACAGCGTCCCAACTCTTTTGGAATTGGGGTTGCATGATCGTCTTCCTTGGGTGTGCTTCGTGAAGCAAAATAGTGACTGACAACTAAGTTCCTAATCATATGAGCAAAACTGAGAGGCTCTCGTGAACTGGTATTTAAAGTAGACAAGTGATCTCTAATGGTTGTCCAAGTCATTCATATCAAGAAGGAATTCCACCCCCGACTTACTAGCTAGACTGAGGCTGAAACTATGATAGGGAAAAGAGGACAAGATCAAGAAATATATGAGATGGAACAGGATAAAAAATAAATGATGACATTGTTTGAAAAATTTGCACTTGATGCAAATGTAGTAAGCAAAAAAATGACATTTTGCTACATTTAAAAATATATACTTAATAGAGATGAGCGAGCACCAAAATGCTCGGGTGCTCGTTACTCGGGACGAAATTATCGCGATGCTCGAGGGTTCATTTCGAGTAACGAACCCCATTGAAGTCAATGGGCGACCCGAGCATTTTTGTATATCGCCGATGCTCGCTAAGGTTTCCATTTGTGAAAATCGGGGCAATTCAAGAAAGTGATGGGAACGACACAGCAACGGATAGGGCAGGCGAGGGGCTACATGTTGGGCTGCATCTCAAGTTCACAGGTCCCAGTATTAAGCCACAATACCGGCAAGAGTGGGCCCCCCCCCTCCCAAAAATTTTTACTTCTGAAAAGCCCTCATTAGCAATGCATACCTTAGCTAAGCACCACACTACCTCCAACAAAGCACAATCACTGCCTGCATGACACTCGGCTGCCACTTCTCCTGGGTTACGTGCTGCCCAACCCCGCCCCCCCCCCCCCCCCCCGCACGACCCAGTGTCCACAGCACACACCAAAGTGTCCCTGCGCAGCCTTCAGCTGCCCTCATGCCATGCCACCCTCATGTCTATTTATAAGTGCGTCTGCCATGAGGAGGAACCGCAGGCACACACTGCAGAGGGTTGGCATGGCTAGGCAGCGACCCTCTTTAAAAGGGGCAGGATGATAGCCCACAATACTGTACAGAAGCAGTGAGAAATATAATCCTGTGCCACCGCCATCAGGAGCTGCACACGTGGGCATAGCAATGGGGAACCTATGTGCCACACACTATTCATTCTGTCAAGGTGTCTGCATGCCCCAGTCAGACCGCGGTTTTTTATAAATAGTACAACAGGCAGGTACAACTCCGCAATGGGAATTCCGAGTGCACCCACAGCATGGGTGGCTCCCTGGAACCCACCGGCAGTACATAAATATATCCCATTGCAGTGCCCTGGAAAGCAAAGCTAATGTCAGGTTTAATGCAGGTGGGCTTCGGCCCACACTGCATGCCCCAGTCAGACTGGGGTTCTTTAGAAGTGGACACATGCAGTTACAACTCCGTGTGGACCGACAGCATGGGTGGCTCCCTGGAACCCACCGGCGGTACATAAATGTATCCCATTGCATTGCCCAGCACAGCTGATGTAACGTCAGCTTTAATGCAGGTGGGCAAAAAATTAATTGGATTACACTGTAGGCGAGGGCCCCAAAAAATTGGTGTACCAACAGTACTAATGTACCTCAGAAAAATTGCCCAAGCCCAAGAGGGCAGGTGAAACCCATTAATCGCTTTGGTTAATGTGGCTGAATTTGTAACTAGGCCTGGAGGCAGCCCAGTTAAAATAAAAATTGGTTCAGGTGCAAGTTTCAACACTTTAATGAGCATTGAAACGTATAAAAATTGTTTACAAAAATTATATGACTGAGCCTTGTGGGCCTAAGAAAAATTGCCCGTTCAGCGTGATTACGTCAGGTTTCAGGAGGAGGAGGATGAATAGAATACACAGATTGATGAAGCTAAAAGGTCCCCGTTTTTGATGGTGATAGAGAACGATGCTTCCATCCGCGGGTGTAGCCTACGTATTCCTTGGGTATCGCTGCTGTCCGCTGGTGGAGAAGAGAAGTCTGGGGAAATCCAGGCTTTGTTCATCTTGATGAGTGTAAGCCTGTCAGCACTGTCGGTTGACAGGCGGGTACGCTTATCCGTGATGATTCCCCCAGCCGCACTAACACCCTCTCTGACAAGACGCTAGCCGCAGGACAAGCAAGCACCTCCAGGGCATACAGCGCACGTTCAGGCCACGTGTCCAGCTTCGACACCCAGTAGTTGTAGGGGGCAGAGGCGTCACTGAGGACGGTCGTGCGATCGGCTACGTACTCCCTCACCATCCTTTTACAGTGCTCTCGCCGACTCAGCATTGACTGGGGAGCGGTGACACAGTCTTGCTGGGGAGCCATAAAGCTGACCTTGGAGAGTGTTCCCCTGCCTGCGCTGTACATGCTGCCTGATCTCCGCGCCTCCCCTGCTACCTGGCCCTCGGAACTGCGCCTTCTGTACCCAACACATGGCTGTCCTCACTAGGAAGATCACTTTCAGGATCCTCCCCTCCTCCTCCTCCTCCTCCTCAGGCCATACACGCTGAAAGGATGACTGGCAAGCAGCATGGGTACCCTCAGCAGTGGGCCATGCTGTCTCTTCCCCCTCCTCCTCATCCTCCTCATGCTCCTCCTCCTCAACGCGCTGAGATATAGACATGAGGGTGCTCTGACTATCCAGCGACATACTGTCTTCCCCCGCCTCCGTTTCCGAGCGCAAAGCGTCTGCCTTTATGCTTTGCAGGGAACTTCTCAAGAGGCATAGCAGAGGAATGGTGACAGTAATGATTGCAGCATCCCCGCTCACCATCTGGGTGGACTCCTCAAAGTTTCCAAGGACCTGGCAGATGGCGGCCAACCAGGCCCACTCTTCTGCAAAGCATTGAGGAGTCTGACTCCCGCTACGCCGCCCATGTTGGAGTTGGTATTCCACTATAGCTCTACGCTGCTCATAGAGTCTGGCCAACATGTGGAGCATAGAGTTCCACCGTGTGGGCACGTCGCACAGCAGTCGGTGCACTGGCAGATTAAACCGATGTTGCAGGGTCCGTAGGGTGGCTGCGTCCGTCTTGGACTTGCGGAAATGTGCGCTGACCCGGCGCACCTTTCCGAGCAGGTCTGACAAGTGTGGGTAGCTTTTCAGAAAGCGCTGAACCACCAAATTAAAGACAGGGGCCAGGCATGGCACGTGCGTGAGGCTGCCGAGCTGCAGAGCCGCCACCAGGTTACGGCCGTTGTCACACACGACCATGCCCGGTTGGAGGCTTAGCGGCAAAAGCCAGCGGTCGGTCTGCTCTGTCAGACCCTGCAGCAGCTCATGGGCCGTGTGCCTCTTCTCTCCTAAGCTGAGTAGTTTCAGCACGGCCTGCTGGCGCTTGCCCACCGCTGTGCTGCCACACCGCGCGACACCGACTGCTGGTGATGTGCTGCTGCTGACACATCTTGATTGCGAGACAGAGTTTGCGTAGGAGGAGGAGGGGGGGGGTGGTTTAGTGGAGGAAGCATACACCGCCGCAGATACCACCACCGAGCTGGGGCCCGCAATTCTGGGGGTGGGTAGGACGTGAGCGGTCCCAGGCTCTGACTCTGTCCCAGCCTCCACTAAATTCACCCAATGTGCCGTCAGGGAGATATAGTGGCCCTGCCCGCCTGTGCTTGTCCACGTGTCCGTTGTTAAGTGGACCTTGGCAGTAACCGCGTTGGTGAGGGCGCGTACAATGTTGCGGGAGACGTGGTCGTGCAGGGCTGGGACGGCACATCGGGAAAAGTAGTGGCGACTGGGAACTGAGTAGTGCGGGGCCGCCGCCGCCATCATACCTTTGAAAGCCTCCGTTTCCACAACCCTATACTGCAGCATCTCCAGGCTGATAAATTTGGCTATGTGCACGTTTAACGCTTGAGCGTGCGGGTGCGTGGCGGCGTACTTGCGCTTGCGCTCCAACACTTGCGCTAGCGACGGCTGGACGGTGCGCTGAGAGACATTGGTGGATGGGGCCGAGCACAGCGGAGGTGAGGGTGTGGGTGCAGGCCAGGAGACGGTAGTGCCTGTGTCCTGAGAGGGGGGTTGGATCTCAGTGGCAGGTTGGGGCACAGGGGAAGAGGCAGCGGTGCAAACCGGAGGCGGCGAACGGCCTTCATCCCACCTTGTGGGGTGCTTGGCCATCATATGTCTGCGCATGCTGGTGGTGGTGAGGCTGGTGGTGGTGGCTCCCCGACTGATCTTGGCGCGACAAAGGTTGCATACCACTGTTCGTCGGTCGTCTGCACTCTCAGTGAAAAACTGCCAGACCTTTGAGCACCTCGGCCTCTGCAGGGTGGCATGGCGTGAGGGGGCGCTTTGGGAAACAGTTGGTGGATTATTCGGTCTGGCCCTGCCTCTACCCCTGGCCACCGCACTGGCTCTTCCAACCTGCCCTGCTGCTGCACTTGCCTCCCCCTCTGAAGACCTGTCCTCAGTAGGCGTAGCAAACCAGGTGGGGTCAGTCACCTCATCGTCCTGCTGCTCTTCCTCCGAATCCTCTGTGCGCTCCTCCCTCGGACTTACTCCAATTACTACTACCTGAGTGATAGACAACTGTGTCTCATCGTCATCGTCCTCCTCACCCACTGAAAGCTCTTGAGACAGTTGCCGGTAGTCCCCAGCCTCAACCCCCGGACCCCGGGAACTTTCCAAAGGTTGTGCATCGGTCACGACAAACTCCTCCGGTGGGAGAGGAACCATTGCTGGCCATTCTGGGCAGGGGCCCGGGAACAGTTCCTGGGAGTCTGCCTGCTCCTCAGAATGTGTCATTGTAATGGAGTGAGGAGGCTGGGAGGAAGGAGGAGCAGCAGCCAGAGGATTCAGAGTTGCAGCAGTGGACGGCGCAGAACTCTGGGTGGTCGATAGATTGCTGGATGCACTTTCTGCCATCCACGACAGGACCTGGTCACACTGCTCATTTTCTAATAAAGGTCTACCGCGTGGACCCATTAATTGTGAGATGAATGTGGGGACGCCAGAAACGTGCCTCTCTCCTAATCCCGCAGCAGTCAGCTGCGATACACCTGGATCAGGAGCTCGGCCTGTGCCCACACCCTGACTTGGGCCTCCGCATCCTCGCCCGCGTCCATGTCCTCTAGGCCTACCCCTACCCCTCAGCATGCTGTATTACCAGTAGTGCAGAAACAGAACGCTGTAATTAAATGTGCCGCTTATTGGCCTGTGGTTGGAGGCTGACTTCCCTTACGGAACGCACAGCAGAGCCAGGAAACAATTTTGCGCACGCCTGTAGTGAGACGTACGTGCGTATGACTGAGCTAGTGGAATTCACAGCGCAGAAGCAGTCAAGTGGCCAAAGGCCAGTAGTAGGCCTTAAGTATTTTGCTTCTATTTTTTTTAAATGCTGAGCTGATACAGCAGACAGATACTGTAGGCAGCGTATAATATTATGCATACTGTTTCCCTCTGGCGGGATGACAGCGCTGATGTAACAGAGACAGCAGATCCAGGAAACAATTTTGCGCAAGCCTGCTGTAATGCTTAGCTGCGTATTAATTAGGACTAGAACCCCCAGCAGATAGATACTGTAGGCAGCGTATAATATTATGTAAACTGTTTCCCTCTGGCGGGATGGCAGCGCTGATGTAACAGAGACAGCAGATCCAGGAAACAATTTTGCGCAAGCCTGCTGTAACGCTTAGCTGCGTATTAATTAGGACTACTACCCCCAGCAGATAGATACTGTAGGCAGCGTATAATATTATGTATACTGTTTCCCTCTGGCGGGATGACGGCGATCAATTTTTTGGAAAAAGCCCACTGCGTATATAGCCTGAATATCTCTTTCCCTGCCTCACCAGTACTGCCCCTATACTCTGTACAATGACTGCAGACTGCGGACGCAATGCTCTGCACGGCCGATATACAAAAAAATAAATAAATTGTGCAACACTGCTAAAAGCAGCCTCAACAGTACTGCACACGGTCAGATGTGGCCCTAAGAAGGACCGTTGGGGTTTTTGAAGCCTAAAATAACTCCTAACACTCTCCCTTTAGCAGCTCCAGCATCAGCAGCACTTTCCCTGAACTATGTCAGAATGCATCTATTTATATACTCGGGTGACACCTGATCTCGCCAGCCACTCACTGCAGGGGGGTGGTATAGAGCTTGAACGTCGCAGGGGGAGGTTGTAATGCCTTCCCTGTCTTTCTATTGGCCAGAAAAGCGCGCTAACGTCTCAGAGATGAAAGTGAAAGTAACTCGAACATCGCGTGGTACTCGCCTCTAGTAACGAGCATCTCGAACACGCTAATACTCGAACGAGTATCAAGCTCGGACGAGTACGTTCGCTCATTTCTAATACTTAAATATAAAAACAAAACTGGAAACAAGCACTCTATTACACAACAGACACACTATGGCAATCAAAAGGTGTCTTCAACATTTGCTGTAAATGCACACTTCACGTGGGTCTAGAAGAAGCCAAAAGTTCTAGAACTTCATCATCAGTCAAAATATAGGAGGAAAATTAAGCTACTCAGACCCCAAAATGTATACCAACAGGTAGAATCTTACCAATACAACTTTTATTGTTTTCTGTACAGATGTAGCAGGCGAAAAAAAATGTTCTGTGCCCTACATCTGTTCAAAAATTTGGTTCAGCCAATTTGCCAAATTTCAGCAAAAAGTTTTGTTTGGTTCCAATTAGTTTGAACCAAACCTGAACTTCACCCATATCACTAAAAGAAGAAGAAGGTGTGGTAGTTGCTTTGGCCAAGATGAACCATGCAAGGCTTGGGTTTGCGCCGAGCTAAACTTTTAACAGACTTTGGCCCTAAAATAGGGTTCAACTGTTTCAATTCGCTCAACACTTTTTTAGCACCTTATGTTTTTTGCACAGCCTACTGCATTCTATTGACTGCCAGGCTACATACATAGCATAGATGCACTACATTAATTATATAGCATGCCATAATTTTCATGATTAGAATTGTTACATCTGTCAGTGTATGCAAAAATATCCCCTTCAGATCTGATAGTAAATTGTGATTTTACTTTAGTATGCTACATTGTAGAAGATTGTGATTTAATATTTCTACAGCATTACTTAACTATTCTCCACACTGAACCAAGTGTGCCAAATATCTAAATTCCTTTTCTCAGACAGAAGAAGAAAAATAAAAAGTCCATTTGTAGTTGGTCCGTCCCCTTTGCTACTAGGTAGATACAACCTCTGCAGGACTCTATTCTCACTATAGTGGTCAGGCTTGGTATTGCAGACGATTTACTTCACTGGGAACTTTGCCTGTAATACCAAGCCTGGTCACTATAATGGGAATGGAGGTATCTGCTTCTTGCAGAAATTAGTTCAGTTTACTAAATGCACTGGCCTAGCAAACAGCTAATCAGCGATGGCAGACTCCCGCCAATCTATTATTGATGTCCTATCCTACAGATAGGCCTTCAACAGTTTACAACTGGACAACCATTTTAAGGGTCAGAGAAAGGGGCCTTCTTGTCCTGGGTTGCAAACTCGGCACCTAAATAGGGAAACCATTTTGCTATTGGTCCCGTAATAGCTATGAATGTCACTATAGGGACTGATATAAATTGAGTTTTGACTGTTGTAAAACTGTAAATCTTAATAAATGAGTCTGATAATGGTAGTTAAATAAGATAGGAATATATATATATATATATATATATATATATATATATATATATATATATACACTACCGTTCAAAAGTTTGGGGTCACATTGAAATGTCCTTATTTTTGAAGGAAAAGCACTGTACTTTTCAATGAAGATAACTTTAAACTAGTCCTAACTTTAAACAAATGCACTCTATACATTGCTAATGTGGTAAATGACTATTCTAGCTGCAAATGCCTGTTTTTTGTGCAATATCTACAAAGGTAAATAGAGGCCCATTTCCAGCAACTATCACTCCAGTGTTCTAATGGTACAATGTGTTTGCTCATTGTTCACACATCTGAAAACAGTCTAGCTCGTTACAGAAGCTACAAAACTGACCTTCCTGTGAGCAGATTGAGTTTCTGGAGCATCACATTTGTGGGGTCAATTAAACGCTCAAAATGGCCAGAAAAAGAGAACTTTCATCTGAAACTTGACAGTCTATTCTTGTTCTTAGAAATGAAGGCTATTCCATGCGAGAAATTGCTAAGAAATTGAAGATTTCCTACAACGGTGTGTACTACTCCCTTCAGAGGACAGCACAAACAGGCTCTAACCAAAGTAGAGAAAGAAGTGGGAGGCCGCGTTGCACAACTAAGCAAGAAGATAAGCACATTAGAGTCTCTAGTTTGAGAAACAGACGCCTCACAGGTACCCAACTGGCATCTTCATTAAATAGTACCCGCAAAACACCAGTGTCAACATCTACAGTGAAGAGGCGGCTGCGGGATTTTGGGCTTCAGGGCAGAGTGGCAAAGAAAAAGCCATATCTGAGACTGGCCAATAAAAGAAAAAGATTAAGATGGGCAAAAGAACACAGACATTGGACAGAGGAAGACTGGAAAAAAGTGTTGTGGACAGATGAATCCAAGTTTGAGGTGTTTGGATCACAAAGAAGAACGTTTGTGAGACGCAGAACAAATGAAAAGATGCTGGAAGAATGCCTGACGCCATCTGTTAAGCATGGTGGAGGTAATGTGATGGTCTGGGGTTGCTTTGGTGCTGGTAAGGTGGGAGATTTGTACAGGGTAAAAGGGATTCTGAATAAGGAAGGCTATCACTCCATTTTGCAACGCCATGCCATCCCCAGTGGACAGCGCTTGATTGGAACCAATTTCATCCTACAACAGGACAATGACCCTAAACACACCTCCAAATTGTGCAAGAACTATTTACAGCAGAAGCAGGCAGCTGGTATTCTATCGGTAATGGAGTGGCCAGCGCAGTCACCAGATCTGAACCCCATTGAGCTGTTGTGGGAGCAGCTTGACCGTATGGTACGCCAGAAGTGCCCATCCAACCAATCCAACTTGTGGGAGATGCTTCTAGAAGCGTGGGGTGCAATTTCACAAGCTTACCTCAACAAATTAACAGCTAGAATGTCAAAGGTGTGCAATGCTGTAATTGCTGCAAAAGGAGGATTCTTTGACGAAAGCAAAGTTTGATGTAAAAACAATGTAATTTCAAATACAAATCATTATTTCTAACCTTGTCAATGTCTTGACTCTATTTTCTATTCATTTCACAACGCATGGTGGTGAATAAGTGTGACTTTTCATGGAAAACACAAAATTGTTTGGGTGACCCCAAACTTTTGAACGGTAGTGTGTGTATATATATATATATATATATATATATATGTATATATATATATATATACTGTATATATATATATATATATATATATATATATATATATATATATATATATATATATACACACACACATACACACACACACATATATATATATATATATATATATATATATATATATATATATATATGTATATATATATATATAAAGGCAAAAGCCCTCACTGACTGACTGACTCGCCACTAATTCTCTAACTTTCTGGTGTCATACAAACATGAAAGTTTGCCGATCGCATGACGGATGCGCATCCGCAAATCGCGTGACCAGAGCCGAAAAATCTGCTCCTAGCCGCGTTTCATTAGAAACGGGCCGGAGCAATGCCGCACTGTCCAGCGCATTGAATTCAATGGAGCCGGAAATACAGCCGGCTCCATTGAAAGCAATGGGCTGTGGGCGATCTCACGATGAATTTTTGGGAAGGGCTTAAAAATATAAGCCCTTCCCTGAAATTCATCCAGAAATGTGTAAAAAGTAAAAAAAAAAAATACTCACCTTGTCCCGGCAGACGGAGTTCAGCCGTGGCCGGTTGGCAGTTCTCCTGAACTTGCTCCGCTGAGCCTCCAACCGGGCATGGTCGTGTGTGACAACGGCCGTAACCTGGTGGCGGCTCTGCAGCTCGGCAGCCTCACGCACGTGCCATGCCTGGCCCACGTCTTTAATTTGGTGGTTCAGCGCTTTCTGAAAAGCTACCCACGCTTATCAGACCTGCTCGGAAAGGTGCGCCGGGTCAGCGCACATTTCCGCAAGTCCCACACGGACGCTGCCACCCTGCGCACCCTGCAACATCGGTTTCATCTGCCAGTGCACCGACTGCTGTGCGACGTGCCCACACAGTGGAACTCTATGCTCCACATGTTGGCCAGGCTCTATGAGCAGCATAGAGCTATAGTGGAATACCAACTCCAACATGGGCGGCGCAGTGGGAGTCAGCCTCCTCAATTCTTTACAGAAGAGTGGGCCTGGTTGGCAGACATCTGCCAGGTCCTTGGAAACTTTGAGGAGTCTACCCAGATGGTGAGCGGCGATGCTGCAATCATTAGCGTCATCATTCCTCTGCTATGCCTCTTGAGAAGTTCCCTGCAAAGCATAAAGGCAGACGCCTTGCGCTCGGAAACAGAGGCGGGGGAAGACAGTATGTCGCTGGATAGTTAGAGCACCCTCCTGTCTATATCTCAGCGCATTGAGGAGGAGGAGCATGAGGAGGATGAGGAGGAGGGGGAAGAGACAGCTCGGCCCAATGCTGAGGGTACCCATGCTGCTTGCCTGTCATCCTTTCAGCGTGTATGGCCTGAGGAGGAGGAGGGGGAGGAGGATCCTGAAAGTGATCTTCCTAGTGAGGACAGCCATGTGTTGCATACAGGTACCCTGGCACACATGGCTGACTTCATGTTAGGATGCCTTTCTCGTGACCCTCGCGTTACACACATTCTGGTCACTACGGATTACTGGGTGTACACACTGCTCAACCCACGGTATAAGGAGAACCTTTCCACTCTCATACCCGAAAAGGAAAGGGGTTCGAGAGTGATGCTATACCACAGGGCCCTGGCGGACAAGCTGATGGTAAAATTCCCATCCGACAGCGCTAGTGGCCGAAGGCGCAGTTCCGAGGGCCAGGTAGCAGGGGAGGCGCAGAGATCAGGCAGCATGTACAGCACAGGCAGGGGAACACTCTCTAAGGCCTTTTACAGCTTTCTGGCTCCACAGCAAGACTGTGTCACCGCTCCCAAGTCACGGCTGAGTCGGAGGGAGCACTGTAAAAGGATGGTGAGGGAGTACGTAGCTGATCGCACGACCGTCCTCCGTGTCGCCTCTGCCCCCTACAACTACTGGGTGTGGAAGCTGGACACGTGGCCTGAACTCGCGCTGTATGCCCTGGAGGTGCTTGCTTGTCCTGCGGCTAGCGTCTTGTCAGAGAGGGTGTTTAGTTTGGCTGGGGGAGTCATCACGGATAAGCGTACCCGCCTGTCAATCGACAGTGTCGACAGGCTTACACTCATCAAGATGAGCAAAGCCTGGATTTCCCCAGACTTCTCTTCTCCACCAGCGGACAGCAGCGATACCTAAACAATACGTAGGCTGCACCCGCGGATGGAAGAATTGTTCTCTATCACCATCAAAAACGTGGACCTTTTGCTTCATCAATCTGTGTATAATATTCATCCTCCTCCTCCTGCTCCTCCTCCTGAAACCTGACGTAATCACGCCGAACGGGCAATTTTTCTTAGGCCCACAAGGCTCAGTCATATAATTTTTGTAAACAATTTTTATACGTTTCAATGCTCATTAAAGCGTTGAAACTTGCACCTGAACCAATTTTTATTTTAACTGGGCTGCCTCCAGGCCTAGTTACAAATTAAGCCACATTAACCAAAGCGATTAATGGGTTTCACCTGCCCTCTTGGTTGGGCATGGGCAATTTTTCTGACGTACATTAGTACTGTTGGTACACCAATTTTTTTGGGCCCTCGCCTACAGTGTAATCCAATTAATTTTTTGCCCACCTGCATTAAAGCTGACGTTACATCAGCTGTGCTGGGCACTGCAATGGGATATATTTATGTACCGCCGGTGGGTTCCAGGGAGCCACCCATGCTGTGGGTCCACAGGGAGTTGTAACTGCATGTGTCTACTTCTAAAGAACCCCAGTCTGACTGGGGCATGCAGTGTGGGCCGAAGCCCACCTGCATTTAACACGACATTACCTCAAGCTGTGATGGGCAATGCAATGGGATATATTTATGTACCGCCAGTGGCTTCCTGGCACCCACTCATGCTGTGGGTCCACAGGGAGTTGTAACTGCATGTGTCCACTTCTAAAGAACCCCAGTCTGACTGGGGCATGCAGTGTGGTCCGAAGCCCACCTGCATTTAATCGGACGTTACCTCAGCTGTGATGGGCACTGCAATGGGATACATTTATGTACAGCCGGTGGGTTCCAGGGAGCCACCCATGCTGTGGGTGCACACGGAATTCCCATTGCGGAGTTGTACCTGCCTGTGACTATTTATAAAAAACCGCGGTCTGACTGGGGCATGCAGACACCTTGACAGAATGAATAGTGTGTGGCACATAGGTTCCCCATTGCTATACCCACGTGTGCAGCTCCTGATGGTGGCACAGGATTATATTTCTCATTGCTTCTGTACAGCATTGTGGGCTATCGCCCCGCCCCTTTTAAAGAGGGTCGCTGCCTAGCTGTGCCAACCCTCTGCAGTGTGTGCCTGCGTTTCCTCCTCATGGCAGACGCACTTATAAATAGACATGAGGGTGGTGTGGCATGAGTGCAGCTGAAGGCTGCACAGGGACACTTTGGTGTGCGCTGTGGACACTGGGTCGTGCGGGGGGGGGTTGGGCAGCATGTAACCCAGGAGAAGTGGCAGCGGAGTGTCATGCAGGCAGTGATTGTGCTTTGTTGGAGGTAGTGTGGTGCTTAGCTAAGGTATGCATTGCTAATGAGGGCTTTTCAGAAGTAAAAGTTGTTGGGAGGGGGGGCACTCTTGCCGCTATTGTGGCTTAATAGTGGGACCTGGGAACTTGAGATGCAGCCCAACATGTAACCCCTCGCCTGCCCTATCCGTTGCTGTGTCGTTCCCATCACTTTCTTGAATTGCCCCGATTTTCACAAATGAAAACCTTAGCGAGCATCGGCGATATACAAAAATGCTCGGGTCGCCCATTGACTTCAATGGGGTTCTTTACTCAAAACGAACCCTCGAGCATCGCGATAATTTCGTCCCGAGTAACGAGCACCCGAGCATTCTGGTGCTCGCTCATCTCTACCGGCAGCCCATTGCTTTCAATGGAGCCGGCTGTATTGCCGGCTCCATTGAATTCAATGGGCAAACATCATTCTTCTCTGCCACAGCTGTTAGAGCTGTGGCAGAGGAGAATGATTTGTCTAGTATATGTTCTCAATGGGGTCGGCGCTGCTGCCGCCGGCCCCATTGAGCGCATACAGAGAAGAGAACAGGAATTGCAGATCGCAGATAGGTGCGATCTGCGATTTCTGTTCTATAATTTATTGGACGAGCGCATAAAAGCGCTCATGTGTCCGATACCATTGCAAAGCAATGGTTTTATAAAATCGTACATCGCATGCGCAGATCGCACGGAAAATCGCCTTTCCTAAATAGGAAAAGTAAAGGGGTCACAACTTGATCATTTGATGCTAAGTGCAAAAGTAATTGACCCCCTATGTTATAACTTCCCAGTGTTGTACAAACGTGAAATTTGACACAAGCATTCTTTAGGTCCTACATAGGAAACGTAAAAGGGTCACAACTCAATTATTCAATATTAAGTGCAAAAGTAAATGAACCCTTATGCAATGTACCTATTCTAATTCTCTAACTTCCTGGTGTTGTACATACTTGGAATTTGGCATGACCATTCTATAGATACTAAATAGGAGAAGTAAAGGGGTCATAACTCAATTATTCAGGGAAGCAGCTATGGACTGCAGGCATGGAGCATGCCTTGAAGGCTAAGAAGGGGCTGCAACCTCCAGTCTGGAGTTAAATTTGAACAGTAAGGGGCGTTACCTTTAAGGGTAAAAGGTGAGGAGAGTGGAAGATGGATATGGGTACATGCAGTCTGAGGAGAATCTAACGTTCCTCTATGTGTTTACATATTTTATTCTTTGGCTCCCCTGAAATAACCATGACTTCACAAAATTTTCTTAATGAACAACAGGTTAACACATGTACCAAATTAACTCGGGTAAAGCTGGGTATATCAGCTAGTATACAATAAATCTGTGTTTAGGCATAAATTATTGCAACATTAAGATAATGGACAAGCTCACAGTACCATTTGCCATGGCAGAATCAGAAATACGTCTATACAATTGTTAATGCATTGCCATAAAAATGATATATCTACACCGCAAGTTGCAGTTTCTATGTTTTTTAGTAAGCACTCAGAATCTTCTAAGCAGAAGCCAGTAACACAACTTGTTTCCAGTCAGTGATAACTTCCACATCTGTAGGAAGCCAATCGTATAGTTTGTTCATCGTCAACACTAAGCTTTGCAGTTTCAGACACACTGCAGAATTATACTTCAAATGATAATGTTTTATAATTATGCCAGTGTTTGCAGAGATTACAGCAAACATAAGAGGAGGACTTTGTCACATTGATAATCAGTCAAACAACTTTGGCACACATTGAGGGTTTATTTTACTTCTGTCATGCAGCAAGTACCTGTATGTTAGTTTGTGTTACTAGAAGCTTTTGTTACAAAGTGTTTAGGTTCTGGCAACAAAACTGCTAAAGATGTTTGTCTAAAGTGTTAATCCCAGTCCATTCTTGGAAACGAGTCTGGAAATGGTTTGAAAATTGATTATTTTGTTTGCAAACATTTTGCAAACACTGGAAATGTGTTTGAGAGAAATAGTGTTTGGTGAACATGTTTGTAGTATGCTTTAAGTCTAGATCTGCCATAACAGTTCATATCCAAATCACCCACTTTCTTCAGAGAACATGCAGTTTTCTTTTGATTACACAATAATTTGTGTTCTCTATGAAATTAGACACGAAGTGCCTTTAAATCGACACTAACTTTTCACACAACGTTCGCTCATCTAATAGCTTATGTGCGTATCATCAATCTTGTAATATATTTGCATTATTTTGGGGGGGTTTATCACTAAAAATCAAGTTAGAGGTGTTTGACACTATGGGTCTCCCTTTCAGCGCATTTGCAACCCACTGCCTGTCATTAGGCATGTAGCTTCTCTAGTAACAGGAATATTGTTAGTTACTGCATGCAATACATAAGCTTCACTTAATGTGACAATGTATTACATGGTTGCTCATTAATTTGTGATGGTATCATGTAATTCTACATTTCCAATGCAGTGAATACTTAGATTCACTTCTAATCTAGCAGCTACTTGTTGGATCAGTCTTACACAGGTACTATGTAAATTCCCAAATTATGCCAAAATACAGTTGGGTAACCAAATGTGACTTGTTTCCTCCATGCATTTTCTCATGGATCTCTGTTTGATAGGCTTTGACGAACTAATAACAGTAGAAGAAAAGTTTTGAATGGAGCTAAGCTTTTATCACCCTACTCTGGACTCTCCATTATCAGCCACAGTTCTTTGTAGTGATTCTTCTTCTAGAAGCCCCAGTTTGTCTGAGTATCACACAGTCTGTTGATTTAAATGGGCAGCATTAAATGCTTCATTTCCCCTTTTGTGTAACTGCAGGCGGAAAAGGGAGCGAGACAAAAATACCCATTTGAGAGGTTTAGTGGTGGTCTTAGTCCGATCATGATCAACTGATTGTTGAGTGTCTGGATGGCCAGACCAGACAACCCCTTCATTTTAATGAGAGAAGATAATAACTGGTAATCGGAGCACACTACATGGAGAAAAGCTATTACTAAGTCTGCTCAAAGTGTCAACAGCTCTGCTAAAATAGATCGCCGGAGACTGAGAAAGAGAATTACATCTGTATATTTTGTAAACTGCCCAAAACAGCAAAAACAAACTCAGTAGATTAAAAGTTAACATGGTCACCAGGACACTAATATTCTGAAGTTTTCATATCTATTTACAACCATACTGTGTATTAAACCCATAAACCAGTAGTTTCTGCCAAAGTTCACTTCAGAGAAATTCCCTTAATATCGCACTGTAATATTTATTATCACTTTCAATTTGAAGATTATTTCAAACAGGCTAGTTTATTGGAAAATGCTTTAAACAGATAGAAAGGAAAGGATGCTACTTACCCAACTAACTAGTTCTATTCCTGCAGAAGTGAAGCGGAGTTGAGTTCGTCATTGACCTCTTTTTTTTGTGCAAAGTGATATCTCAGTTAGGTAATCTAATGTAACAATTCACCTCTGTAAAATGATGAAGACAACCTGTCAAGGCAATCAGGAGAAACCTCCCCATGGCCATACATCTCCTCTGCACAAGGTAAGGGCAAAAGCCACTCTTACATAGCAGCTCATGTCTCAGCTGTGGCTCATATGTAGAGTAGAGATGAGCGAGCATACTCAGTAAGGCGATATACTCAAGAGAGCATCACCTTCTTCGAGTACCTGCTGGCTCGTCCCTGAAGACTCGGGGGGCGTGGGGGTCGGGGGCAGCGCGGGACAGCAAGGGGGAGCGGGGAGGAGAGTGAGAAAGATCCTTCTCTCCCTCCTGATCCCCTCTGCAACTCCCCGCTTTCCCCAGCGGCCCCCCGAATCTTCAAGGACGAGCCAGCAGGTACTCGAAAAAGGCAATGCTCTCTCGAGTATATTGCCTTGCTCATCTCTAATGTAGAGGTCCCAGGAATGGGTTACATGATTGAGCTGATTTTCTAAACCAAAAGTACAGATTTCATATAACTGTACAGACCTAGGCAAGAGCAAAGGGCATATTAAATATGTGTGCATTTAACAGTGCCTTAAGTAAATAATAACTACTAACAGACCTGTCTACATATCTGTCTGCTTTGCAAAGTAGTTAGAAGGAAACTACAGCAAATACTTCAGGTTTTTTCACTTTTAAAGATGCTGTGCATGTTTAACGAGAGCTAATCGACAATGCAGTTCATTACTGTCATACAGATGCAGTAGAAGGTCAGTAGTATAAAGAACTATAGCATTACGTCATACTGCATTCGGACAGGCGGCCTATCAAGCCACCCCACGGGGATGGCTTGATAGGCAGTCTCTCAAGGCAGCCCTGGGGCCTTTCAGAAGGCCCCCGGCAGCCATGACATTTGCACGGCTCCCCTGATCAGAATTGACAGCGGCATTTAAAGGGTTAATAGCCGCGATCGGCCGAACAGCCGATCGCGGCTATTGTCCGCGGGTGTCAGCTGTACTAAACAGCTGACGCTCGTGCTGTATGCAGAGAGGCCCCCCCTGTGACCTCTCTTCATACATACCCAGACACTCCAAGACATAAATATATGTCCTGGAGCAGGAAGGGGTTAAAATGCAAGTATGAATGTACAGTAACTGGTGGTAGCACATTAGCTAAATCTTATACCAGAACTTCAAAGGCATATAAGCTGATACTTTTGATCTCCAGAAGTATGGAGACCCATAGTGATCAGTTCTGATTAGTGATGAGCAAACGTTTGAATCGTTTGGTTCAACTGGTTTGTTGAATTTTGGCAAAAAGTTTAGTTCAGTCCGAATTAGTTTGAACTAGTTTGAACCGAACCAGAATATCACTAATACACCTAAAACCGATGCATAACAATGTCTAAGAGCCATAAAAGCCCTGTACTGTACAGTTCTTTTGAGCTGTTTTTTAAAGCAAACTTAATGAAGAAGAAAAAAAAAATGAGAAAAACAAAGAAGTTGAAGAAAGAGAAAGAAGAAGGAACAAAGAAAGGAGAAGAAAAAAGATAGAAAAAGAAGGAAATTCCTAATGTTTCTTCTTTTTTTCTTCTTTTAGTGGGTTTAGCAAAGTTCAATTTGAAACAAGGCTCGACTGTTTAGGTTTGCTTAACACCAGTGCTAACCATGGGCACATTAAGGCACCATCTTTGCTATCATTGGGGAAAAAATCTTTGGTTACATCCACTCAGAGGTAAAAAACAGCCCGTTCACTCTGGTAATGATCACAACTGAGAGTTCTCTACAGTTAAGGCAATTTATGAGCTGTAAAGCCAGGACTCCAAACTGATACATTTTACCTAGATAGTTACATTGCAGCAAATTATTACGATAGGATGGATATTAGCAGTAACTTTTCATTATACAAGGATTAACCTTTAATCACATAGTAAACCTGTTCAAAGTGCCTCTGAACTAGAGGATCATTTTAAGAACCGACCAGAAAACTTTTGGATTCCCTACAACATACATAAAATAAATAAAAAGGGTTCTTCACAGAAGTCCCATATTATTCCATTAGATACAATGTAACACTAGTTTATTGTATTCAATGTTTATTGTATGCAATGCTGCATTCCTTCCCTCCATCACAGTTATTACATGGACTCTGTTTACGACTCCAATGTGAAGGGTTTCTCTTCACATCACATTCACTGTCCCAGAGAGGTACAAGAGGGTTTTATCCAAACTGAAGCAGAAATTCGGATACTTTAGCAGCTGCCACCCCTTCTTAAGAATTGACTAATCCTTTAATCTCCAGACATTCTTTTCCCCATTTTACACATATATTTATATATATTCATAAAAGATTCACAGGCAAAACAAATGCAATACAGGATCAAAAAATTTAATCAGGATGCTTAAAATGCAATTACATTCATCGGGGTGTTCTGTTAGGCAGGGTATTAAAGTTGGCTTTATTCAATATCCTCCTTTTATTATAAAGCAATATTTTTCCACTCTGTAAAGCATCTGATCCCTAGGCTAATGCCACCCCCTACAAATATTAAAATAAAAAGATGCAGTAATGAAAAAAGGAGACGGGAGGGGACCGCTACTGCAGGCTGACATATTGCACAGGAAAAGGTATTTTAACCCTTTTCAGGGATTTGCTTTTTTATATACGGGGTGTAGTCAAAAAAAGACTGATCCAGGGCTATGGCTCAATGCCAAATTAAAGTGTACTGGAATAGGAAGTATAGTGCATTACATGACGATATGGCACATTGGCCCCCGGGGGCCACAAAACATAGACTTCAATTTTGTGTTGTGGTCCCTGTAAGTGAGAGAGTAAAACCCAATTGCAAAGTTCCCATGTTAAGGGAAATTCATATATGAATGTGCTGGCATGTGCAGGAAAGGTGAAAAAGAAGAATTGGGAGTAAAAATGAGATATGAGGTGTGATGTATAAATTGGAACATATGGGGTTAATCATGCACTAACCATCACCTCCAGAACAATAGCTGCAATCACAGAATGATGAGTGACTGGTTACGCACAACTTGTATAATTACAGAGGAAAAGTTGTGATTGCTGGAAGAATATTATAGTGACATATTTTGGTAGAGCTGAACAGAGGTTGCCGAGATCTTAACATCTTGTTAATATCTCAGCGCAGGGCTGCAAATGACACTATGTGAATCTACTGTCACAGAGGGGAAATCGAAGATGAAATCAGTTCCTCCTATTCACAATCCAGCCTAAGTAGCAGAAGCCTCGGTATTTCCTAATGATAAGTGTTTAAGCTATCCTACTGAAGAAGACTGTCTTGACAGTGTTAACACTTTCCAATCTAAAGGTCTATAGACAAAACCTTCCAAACTGCTACTGCATGATACTGTTACATTGTCTCAATGCTGAGGCTCCCAAAATACAATTACTACCCATCTAGGCCTGTCACTTATAGCTGTAATTAAAGGTGCAACTCCTGGACCTCAATGCAACATATATCAGAAGTTCGCTCATCTACCATGTGCCAGCCATTTACAATACCAGTGTAGTGATGAGCGAACTTTTGAAAAGTTTGGTTTGGTCAATTTCATGGATTTTAGCAAAAGCTTACTTCGGCACCAATTATTTTGAATTGAACTAGAACTTCACCAATACCTTTAAAACTGCTATTTAAGGGCTTAGTCACACGGGCGCATCGGCACCCGTACACGGGCGCCGATGCACCCGTGTGACTGAGCCCTTACTGCAGGAAGACGACGGCCGTACTTCAAGACGGACGACTCCCCACAGCGCTGAAGAAAGAACACATGACCGGCAATGAAGCCGGTCACATGTTCTTTCTCCCGGCGCTGCAGAGAGACGTCCGTCTTGAAGTGCGTCCGTCTTCTTCCTGCAGTAACACGGGCACCGATGCGCCAGTGTGACTAAGCCCTAAGATTGTCTATGAGCCGAAAAAGTGCTGCATAACATTCTTAGGTCACCTAGAAGTGTATGTGTGTACTTTAGAGCTGTTTTAAGGCAAAGTTAATAAAGAAGAAGAATTAGGGGAGGAGCAAGAAGAAGAGGAAGAAAAAGAGGAAGAAGAAGAGGAAAAGAAAAGGAAGAAGAGAAAGGAGAGGAGGAGGAAGAGGAGGAAAAGGAAGAAACAGAACTGTTTGTAAGGCATTATGGCCTACCCTGAGGGCATTTGATCCTTCCTCCTTCTCCTTTCTGCCATGTGGTAGATACCACTCTGTCTGCGGACGTAGTGATGGCAAATTGCATAAAAGAGTGTAAAAGGGGCCTGGACGCCTATCTTGAGTGTTACACTATTACATATTATAAGAACTAGAGATGAGCGAACACGTTCGGCCCCGCCCCTTTTTCGCCCGAACACCGAACTTTGCGAACACTTCAGTGTTCGGGCGAAAAAAGTTCGGGGGCCGCCGTGGCAGCGCGGGGGGGGTGCGGCGGGGAGTGGGGGGGAGAGGGAGAGAGAGAGGGTTCCCCCCTGTTCCCCGCTACTGCCGCCCGCGCCGCCGCGCATCTCCCCGCCCCCCGGCGGCACCCGGACCTTTACGCGCGAACACTGCAGTGTTCGGCAAAGCCGGTGTCCGGGTGCGGATGTGTCCGTAACGGACATGTTCGCTCATCTCTAATAAGAACTCATTACTTCAGAAGGGTTGGTGATCCGGGGATTATTCCGATTGCCAGACATGGAGTCGGGATGGAATAATTTTCGCCTCAAATGAGGAAAATTAGCTTTTTTTGTCTTCCTTTGGATCAACACTGGGGGATAATAGGCTGAACTGGATGGACATATTTCTTTTTTCAGCCTAACATTCTATGTTACTAGGTTATTTTGATGGGTTCGGCTGAGATGAATCACCTAAAGGTTGGGATTAATATCGAGCCAAACTTTTTGCAAAGTTTGACACGCAATAAGGTTCAACTGTTTCGGTTCACTCAACACTACTGGTGTGTTACATGCAGAATGGCCTTTGGGCCCCCCTCATAAGCAGTACCATGGCTCAGGTGTAACAGCTACCTCTGCACGCCATATAGCTACACCCCTGGATGTCATATAGAGTTGTATGCTGAAATCTGATTTATCATCCTAGATTTAGAACGCTGTATATACAGCTTTGTTGCCAAAATACTAGTAATTTTAGATTTTTTTAAATTATTCACTTTTAGTTATTGGCAAGTTTTCATAGTGACATAAGGACATTCACCTACCAAAAGCCGACGTCTGTGGAAAAGTCTGACATTTCAGATTTTGGGCGCCCAGTTTTTTGAATATTATTTATGACATCTAATAACATTTGTGTGTGATCAGTTTGACTTCACTGTCCTAAAATAAGACAATTCTTGAAGATGAAGAGTAGTATAATCAAGGCGCTGTGCCCTTAAGAAGCAATACAGGTAGGCACTGAAAAATTACTAAAATCCAGATATGGGGAATAGAAATAATATTTGCTAAAGGAAACCTGGCAAATTAAATTATTGACATTTATTGTCACTGAACCTGTGGAAGTTACATAAAAAGGAACGTCATCATGCACCGTCTAAATCCTATGGGTTTTAATTAAAATATCTGGAATCCAGGTTCTGGCTGTATGTTGTCATCCACTCCACGGGCGGCTTCAGATGGATGCATTTGCTCGTGTTTTTGTGCATGCAACATATGCAGGCAATACGCAGAGAATAGAACCTATTGATATCAATGGGTTTGTTGTCATTTCCTTTTCTGCGCACTTATTTCTCACATTCGTAAATATATAACCTGCTCTATTTTCCTACATATTTGCACACCATAAATGTCCCATAGAAGTCTATGGGATGTGTGCAAATGTGCATGCAATATGCAATGGGATGCGCAATACACTGTGCAAACCATCCTGGGAAAAGCACACATTGGGATCTCATTAGGCTTTTTAGACATTTAAATGAGAACGGGATGGTGTCCCCTGGCTATGTTAACATGCCGTGTCTGCGCAAATACATACAGTAAAGTACGCAGGCACACGCGCAAAAACAACATGTTCACAATGCAAATACTTTGCGCTGAGGCGAACTCTAAATGTCTACTACAGAAACTTTGCAGCAAATTCCACCCTGTGTGGACACAGCAGAACAGTCAAAGATTATCCGAGGAAAAGAGATCCATAAATGTTCCTCTTAGGCTGTACTGCTATGGCCAATAGAGTTGTTGTCATGTTGCACCCGAGACTCTTGGACGCAGCTCGCGTCGGACATTGCACATACATGTACTGTTCTCATCAAAGAATCAGACAAGAATTGGAGATGCAGCAATTTTTCAAAATTGGACTATCAGCCCAAGAGGAAAATCATTTATGTACAAAAACCTATTCAAACTGTGGCATAGCTATAGAGGTTGCAAGGGTCTCAATTGCGACCTGGTCCCTAAGTTAGGGGGGCCCACGGGCCTGCTTCACCTCACTGAAATGCTGACTGACCACAAAATTAAGGGTGTTTTCCAGGCAGCACTGCTGCAATAAACAGGGGTCGGAGTGGAAGCCACTGCTCCAACTCCTGTGTAGTAGCCAATGCTTGTAGGCTGGGTTCCCATTGTTTTCAATGAGAGCGGCATCTGTAATTACAAGCGCTGCCCATTACAGAGGGGTGGGAGCATTGGTGCAGGGTGAAGGAATCATCTTTTGCATAGTGATAGTGAGAACTTCCTTCCTTGCAGTAGTCATGTCAGGAATGGATGAGGGTAACAACGAGAGTCTTTAGTGAGGAATGGCCAGATTTTAGCAATATTCCTGAGGTGCAGGTAGCATGTTCGAGCCATGGATTGCATATGGGGAGTAATATATGAGGGATCTCTCTCAGTCTTCTTCCCGCTCCCCCTTGCTGCCCCGCGCCGCCCCCGACCCCGCGGACCCCCGGAATCTTCTGGGACGAGCCAGCAGGTACTTGAAAAAGGTGATGCTCTCTCGAGTATATCGCCTTGCCGAGTATGCTCGCTCATCTCTATTTATCATAATTTATGTTATGTGTTTTTGTATTTATTAGGGTGGTATCACATCTGTGTCAGGGGCTTAGCTTTCCTGCTCTGTTTGGGCTGAATGGCTCCAGCTTAGGACGGAACTAAACAGCGCCAAACGGATTCCATTGACTATAATGGGGTCTGTTTGCTTTCCGCTCAGCTATCCGTCTTTTAGCTGGAAGAAAGAGCGATGCAAGCAGCACTTTTTCTTCTAGTATTTTGTGCCAGATCTGAGATAGAATCTGTGACAGGAGGTTCCAACGTAGATGTGGAACCACCCTTACTTTAGCAAGCTTTCCTAATACTGAGCCATTGTGCATGAACCTATTTATTCTTACCTCTTTGAATCCACTGTAAAATGTTGGGTTCTTGAAAATGTATTTTCCAAACCAGACAATTCCAGGCAAAACCAGTTCATTTATGACTAATACTGGGAATGAGGAAGCAGAGGATGATGCACTAATTCTTCTGTTAGGGTTTTTTAAAAAGTCCATGTCTTTTACTGATGGCAGACGCAGGAGGCTTTAATCCCCGCTGTAATTTTACATACGGCTGGGCTTTAAGCCCGGGACCAAGCGCCATAAATTTACAGTGCTTGGTCCCTAATGGGTTAAAGGAACCACCAGTCACCAGCTGTAAGAACCATGTTATCATCTATAGAGAATCCAAGTCACTATAAATCAGTGCTAAGTTCCAGCATTGGTTTTTCGTTATTAATAATTCTTACTTAATGTATTATAGAATTAATATAATGCAAACCTGAAAACAATGTTTTACTGGCGTGGTAGTCATAAGGATATTACCGGCAGTAAAAACCTAAGATTGTTGGTAATGACAGGTTACACGTGCAGTCAGAAGCCCTGCTTAACCAGAATTCTTGTGTAGAGTGAGCTCTTCTGTAAATTATAGCGTTTAGTTGATCTTTACTACGAGTTATTACAGTCAAATTGCAAATCAAGACAAACCTCTCCAGCTTGCATAATACCCTCAATAAAAAAGACCAAAACACGAATATTTATGTTGAGATATCTCTGTTCTTAATTATTTTACTATCATTAACCTCAATACACCAGCAGAGGATGACTACAGGCCAGACTGTGGCAGTCTGGGACCACCGTTTTAAAGAAAGCCTCAGAAGCTGAAGCAAGTTATAGAAAACGTTACTTCTGCCAAATGCTGGAAATACTAATCCATGGGTGAATATATCTGAATAACTGCAAAACAGTAAAGCAAAAGTGTAGTCTTAGGGCTTAGTCACACGGTCGCACCCGGGCGCCAATGCGCCCGTCTTCCTGCATGAAGAAGATGGCCGCACTGCAGGTGCGGATGTCTCTCCGCAGTGCTGGAAGAAAGAACACATGACCGGCAATGGAGCCGGTCATGTGTTCTTTCTCCGCACCTGCAGTGCGTCCGTCTTATCCTGCAGGAAGATGGGCGCATCGGGGCCCGTGTGACTGAGCCCTTACATACATAATTGCAAATTGATCCCTGCGGTCAAATAAAAATGATTAACCCCTTAAAAGGGTGTTCGCATCTCGGGAACCCCATTCCAATGTGCTGGAAATGTGAAACTAAAGCACTCGTCAATGATGTGGCTGTTTCAAAACTGCTCATTTTCTTGAAAAGCTGTCTTTGCCGTTATTTATTGCTCATTGCTAGGAGAACCGTCCATTCGCTATGGAGTGGAGATGGCCGTCACTTGCGCAACTCTGTGTGCAACAATCTGCTGGGATCGTTGGGGCACCTGCGCAATACCTCCCAGCCAGGCCGCCAGCTACCGCTACTCTCTGCTGTTTCTTTGCATAGAAGGACTTCTAAGAAGTGTGAACAACGAGAACATTACAGATTTAGCTCCAATATTTGGGTACCAAATTATCCTTCCCTTCTCCTACCTTATTCGCTTCCATCCCCCCCTGTCTGTCTGTCGATCTTTGTTCTGCACGTTTTGTTTCAGTCATGGTCATATCTACCTATATCTGGCTGTGCAGTGTTAACGCCTTTTGACACGATATCCGCTTGTTATATTGACACTGGATTCGTGATTCTGGCCTGACTAACTGTTCATTGTATGTACCCATACATAAAAAAAAAACTTAATAAGGGCGCCCACCCACTGGCGTTTGCGATTTTCGTGCGTGAAAAACGCTGCGTTTTCGCGACGTTTTCGCGGCTTTTCCATTAATTTCCATTGACTTTCATGGGTGCATTAGGAGAAAAATAAGGACACATATGCAACTGACAGTTCCTATGTTAAAAAACGCAACGCAAAAAAAAACGCCAGTGGACAGGAGTACATTCAATTCTAATTGCTCTTGAGAAAAAACGCAAAACGCAAAGAAAAAAAAATCGCCAGTGGGTGGGCGCCCTAAAACTTGGATTTAAAAAAAACAAAAAAAATGACACCCCTCTTCTTCGTGATATAGAACTTGAACTATCTGCATATCTTAAATTTGAAGCTTCCTGAATACATAGAATGGCTAATTATTACTAAAATTATTAATTTCTGTTGTAATCTTCCCATTCCGGTGCCAGGTGGATATCTCCATTCACTCCAGGTGGATATCTCCATTCACTACATTTGGAAAGGTAAACCCTCCTCCTCTTCAGCGGCTAATGCTTTATACCTTCCTACTCACAAAGGAGGCTTGTGACTCCACAGATTGCTTGTTACTATTATGCCAGTATAATTGGTTCAGCTATGCAATGGAAAAGTGTGAACTCTGCGAAATACTGGGTAGTTATGGAGAAATCATTCCCAATGTGCCACCTTTTATGGATGTCTTCCTTAGGCTTTCCTTTAACTACAAGACCCTACTTAACTGTTCAAGCAGGTTTAACTGTACAATTATTGCTAAAAACCTCATTCACACTTAGGATTTCTGAACTACCTATCCATATGATACCATACTTAGGGCTTAAACAGATAAACGTGTTTGCGAACCTTTTTGCACGTACGGAAATCACGTGCGCAAAATATGACGAAGCAAAGCCATTGATTTCAATACATTCGTTCTCACAAGCAAATTTCTCATGCGCAAAATCTTAAGCACGAGAAAACAGAGGTCCTGCCCTATCTTTCTGCTTTTTTTAAGCGCGGAGTCTGATCTGTAAAAAAATGAAGACTTTTGACTTGTTCATGCGCAGATATGCTCCATAGCTGCGAGTGTATTGTGCATGCATTCATCTGTTCAAGCCCAAATGGTGCCGTTTTTGCCATGGATTTTCCTGCAGATTTGCCATGGGTTTTAACTAGAGTTGAGCGAACGTACTCTGCCGAGCTTGATGCTCGTTAGAGTATTAGCGTACTCGATGGTGCTCGTTACTCGAACGAGCATCAAGCCATGTTCGACCCCACCCCAGTTTTTGGCTCCTCCCCGCAGTGACGTGCCTGTTTTGGCTCCTTCCCGCCGCGACGCAGCATGTGTCATTAGCAGAGATGAGCGAGCACCAAAATGCTCGGGTGCTCGTTACCCAGGACGAAATTTTCATGATGCTCGAGGGTTCGTTTCGAGTAACGAACCCCATTGAAGTCAATGGGCGACCCGAGCATTTTTGTATATCGCCGATGCTCGCTAAGGTTTCCATTTGTGAAAATCTGGGCAATTCAAGAAAGTGATGGGAACAACACAGCAACGGATAGGGCAGGTGAGGGGCTACATGTTGGGCTGCATCTCAAGTTCCCAGGTCCCACTATTAAGCCAAAATAGCGGCAAGAGTGGGCCCCCCCCCCTCCCAACAATTTTTACTTCTGAAAAGCCCTCATTAGCAATGCATACCTTAGGTAAGCACCACACTACCTCCAACAAAGCACAATCACTGCCTGCATGACACTCCGCTGCCACTTCTCCTGGGTTACATGCTGCCCAACCCCCCCCCCCCCCTGCACGACCCAGTGTCCACAGCGCACACCAAATTGTCCCTGCGCAGCCTTCAGCTGCCCTCATGCCACGCCACACTCATGTCTATTTATAAGTGCGTCTGCCATGAGCAGGAACCGCAGGCACACACTGCAGAGGGTTGGCACAGCTAGGCAGCGACCCTCTTTAAAAGGGGCGGGGCGATAGCCCACAATGCTGTACAGAAGCAATGAGAAATATAATCCTGTGCCACCGCCATCAGGAGCTGCACACGTAGGCATAGCAATGGGGAACCTATGTGCCACACACTATTCATTCTGTCAAGGTGTCTGCATGCCCCAGTCAGACCGCGTTTTTTTATAAATAGTCACAGACAGGTACAACTGGGAATCCCCAACTCCGCAATGGGAATTCCGTGTGCACCCACAGCATGGGTGGCTCCCTGGAACCCACCGGCTGTACATAAATGTATCCCATTGCAGTGCCCTGGACAGCAGAGCTAACGTCAGATTAAATGCAGGTGGGCTTCGGCCCACACTGCATGCCCCAGTCAGACTGGGGTTCTTTAGAAGTAGACACATGCAGTTACAACTCTGTGTGGACCGACAGCATGGGTGGCTCCCTGGAACCCACCGGCGGTACATAAATATATTCCATTGCAGTGCCCAGCACAGCTGATGTAACGTCAGCTGTAATGCAGGTGGGCAAAAAATTAATTGGATTACACTGTAGGCGAGGGCCCCAAAAAATTGGTGTACCAACAGTACTAATGTACCTCAGAAAAATTGCCCATGCCCAACCAAGAGGGCAGGTGAAACCCATTAATCGCTTTGGTTAATGTGGCTTAATTGGTAACTAGGCCTGGAGGCAGGCCAGTTAAAATAAAAATTGGTTCAGGTGCAAGTTTCAATGCTTTAATGAGCATTGAAACGTATAAAAATTGTTTAGAAAAATTATATGACTGAGCCTTGTGGGCCTAAGAAAAATTGCCCGTTCGGCGTGATTACGTGAGGTTTCAGGAGGAGGAGCAGGAGGAGGAGGAGGAATATTATTGATAAAGCAAAAATGTCCCCGTTTTTGATGGTGATACAGAACGATGCTTCCATCCGCGGGTGCAGCCTACGTATTGTTTAGGTATCGCTGCTGTCCGCTGGTGAAGAAGAGAAGTCTGGGGAAATCCAGGCTTTGTTCATCTTAATGAGTGTAAGCCTGTCGGCACTGTCGGTTGACAGGCGGGTACGCTTATCCGTGATGATTCCCCCAGCAGCACTAAACCCCCTCTCTGACAAGATGCTAGCCGCAGGACAAGCAAGCACCTCCAGGGCATACAGCGCGAGTTCAGGCCACGTGTCCAGCTTCGACACCCAGTAGTTGTAGGGGGCAGAGGCGTCACTGAGGACGGTCGTGCGATCGGCTACGTACTCCCTCACCATCCTTTTACAGTGCTCCCGCCAACTCAGCCTTGACTGGGGAGCGGTGACACAGTCTTGCTGGGGAGCCATAAAGCTGGCAAAGGCCTTGGAGAATGTTCCCCTGCCTGCGCTGTACATGCTGCCTGATCTCTGCGCCTCCCCTGCTACCTGGCCCTCGTAACTGCGCCTTCTGCCACTAGTGCTGTCGGATGGGAAGTTTACCATCAGTATGTCCACCAGCGCCCTGTGGTATAGCATCATTCTCGAACCCCTTTCCTTTTCGGGAATGAGAGTGGAAAGGTTCTCCTTATACCGTGGGTCGAGCAGTGTGTACACCCAGTAATCCGTAGTGGCCAGAATGCGTGTAACGCGAGGGTCACGAGAAAGGCATCCTAACATGAAGTCAGCCATGTGTGCCAGGGTACCTGTACGCAACACATGGCTGTCCTCACTAGGAAGATCACTTTCAGGATCCTCCTCCTCCTCCGGCCATACACGCTGAAAGGATGACAGGCAAGCAGCATGGGTACCCTCAGCAGTGGGCCAAGCTGTCTCTTCCCCCTCCTCCTCATGCTGCTCCCCCTCCTCCTCAACGCGCTGAGATATAGACATGAGGGTGCTCTGACTATCCAGCGACATACTGTCTTCCCATGCCTCCGTTTCCGAGTGCAAAGCGTCTGCCTTTATGCTTTGCAGGGAACTTCTCAAGAGGCATAGCAGAGGAATGGTGACGCTAATGATTGCAGCATCCCCGCTCACCATCTGGGTAGACTCCTCAAAGTTTCCAAGGACCTGGCAGATGTCTGCCAACCAGGCCCACTCTTCTGTAAAGAATTGAGGAGGCTGACTCCCACTACGCCGCCCATGTTGGAGTTGGTATTCCACTATAGCTCTACGCTGCTCATAGAGCCTGGCTAACATGTGGAGCATAGAGTTCCACCGTGTGGGCACGTCGCACAGCAGTCGGTGCACTGGAAGATTAAACCGATGTTGCAGGGTCCGCAGGGTGGCAGCGTCCGTCTTGGAGTTGTGGAAATGTGCGCTGACCCGGCGCACCTTTCCGAGCAGGTATGACAAGTGTGGGTAGCTTTTCAGAAAGCGCTGAACCACCAAATTAAAGACATGGGCCAGGCATGGCACGTGCGTGAGGCTGCCGAGCTGCAGAGCCACCACCAGGTTACGGCCGTTGTCACACACGACCATGCCCGGTTGGAGGCTCAGCGGCGAAAGCCAGCGGTCGGTCTGCTCTGTCAGACCCTGCAGCAGTTCGTGGGCCGTGTGCCTCTTCTCTCCTAAGCTGAGTAGTTTCAGCACGGCCTGCTGACGCTTGGCCACCGCTGTGCTGCCACGCCGCGCGACACCGACTGCTGGCGACGTGCTGCTGCTGCTGACACATCTTGATTGCGAGACAGAGGTTGCGTTGGAGGAGGAGGAGGAGGGTGGTTTAGTGGAGGAAGCATACACCGCCGCAGATACCAGCACCGAGCTGGGGCCCGCAATTCTGGGGGTGGGTAGGACGTGAGTGGTCCCAGGCTCTGACTCTGTCCCAGCCTCCACTAAATTCACCCAATGTGCCATCAGGGAGATATAGTGGCCCTGCCCGCCTGTGCTTGTCCATGTGTCTGTTGTTAAGTGGACCTTGGCAGTAACCGCATTGGTGAGGGCGCGTACAATGTTGCGGGAGACGTGGTCGTGCAGGGCTGGGACGGCACATCGGGAAAAGTAGTGGCAACTGGGAACCGAGTAGCGCGGGGCCGCCACTGCCATCATGCTTTTGAAAGCCTCCGTTTCCACAAGCCTATACGGCAGCATCTCCAGGCTGATCAATTTGGCAATGTGCACGTTTAACGCTTGAGCATGCGGGTGCGTGGCGGCGTACTTGCGCTTGCGCTCAAACAGTGGCGCTAGCGATGTCTGGACGCTGCGCTGACAGACATTGCTGGATGGGGCCGAGGACAGCGGAGGTGAGGGTGCAGGCCAGGAGACGGTAGTGCCTGTGTCCTCAGAGGGGGGTTGGATCTCAGTGGCAGGTTGGGGCACAGGGGGAGAGGCAGTGGTGCAAACCGGAGGCAGTGAACGGCCTTTGTCCCACCTTGTGGGGTGCTTGGCCATCATATACCTGCGCATGCTGGTGGTGGTGGCTCCCCAGCTGATCTTGGCGCGACAAAGGTTGCACACCACTGTTCGTTGGTCGTCAGGCGTCTCTGTGAAAAACTGCCACACCGTAGAGCACCTCGGCCTCCGCAGGGTGGCATGGCGCGAGTGGGCGCTTTGGGAAACAGTTGGTGGATTATTTGGTCTGGCACTGCCTCTACCCCTGGCCACCGCACTGGCTCGGCCTGTGCCCACACCCTGACTTGGGCCTCCGCGTCCTCGCCCGCGTCCACGTCCTCTAGGCCTACCCCTACCCCTTAGCATGCTGTATTACCAGTAATGCAGAAACAGAACGCTGTAATTAAATGTGCCACTTATTGGCCTGTGGTTGGAGGCTGACTTCGCTTACGGAACGCACAGCAGAGCCAGGAAATAATTTTGCGCAAGCCTGCTGTAACACTTAGCTGGCTGCGTATGAATTAGGACAACTACCCCCAGCACAGACCCAATACACTGAGGACAGTCACAGGCAGCCCAAATAGATTTTTTTTCCCAAATGTTTTTGGAAAGGCCCACTGCCTATATTCAATAAATATGTCTTCTGTCCCTGCCTCACCACCACTACTGGCCCTGGACTATGTATAATTACTGCAGGGCACAATGCTCTGCACGGCCGATATACAAAAAAAAAATGTGCAACACTGCAAAAAGCAGCCTCCACAGTACTGCACACGGTTAGTTGTGGCCCTAAGAAGGACCGTTGGGGTTCTTGAAGCCTAAAATACTCCTAACACTCTCCCTATAGCAGCTCCAGCAAGACAGCACTTTCCCTGATCTGTGTCAGAACGCATCTGTGGCGAGCCGCGGGAGGGGCCGATTTATATACTCGGGTGACACCTGATCTCGCCAGCCACTCACTGCCGGGGGGTGGTATAGGGCTTGAACGTCGCAGGGGGAAGTTGTAATGCCTTCCCTGTCTTTCAATTGGCCAGAAAAGCGCGCTAACGTCTCAGAGATGAAAGTGAAAGTAACCCGAACATCGCGTGGTACTCGTCACGAGTAACGAGCATCTCGAACACGCTAATACTCGAACGAGTATCAAGCTCGGACGAGTACGTTCGCTCATCTCTAGTCATTAGCAAAGAGAGAGAGAGAGAGAGAGAGAGAGAGAGAGAGAGAGAGAGATGAACCTAGGGGGGGAAAAAAAAACTCGGCACCCGGCGTCCCACATACAAAAATGCTCGAATCTCCCATTGTAGTCAATGGGGTTCGTTACTCGAGTAGAGCTCTCGAATTTTTAATGAAAAGCTCGACTCGAATAACGCGGACCCGAGCATTTGGGTGCTTGCTCATCTCTAGTTTTAACGCTTGTATTGCCAGGGTTGAATTCACAACAGAAATGCACAGAATAGGCATTCTGTGGATTTAGATTCTGCAGGGTTTTTGAAAAACACTGTGGATTTAGTGCAGAAATTTCCCACTCCATGTGAGGCCTAATGCACACGGGCGTATTTGCACTGCGGAAGTTGGAGATCCTGATGCCGCAGCAAATACAGCCCATGTGAGATGCATTGAAAAATAAGCCAGAGGTCACTGCAGGGGCATAGGGTCGCATTCAGCTGTGAGAATCTCGCAGTCGGAATCCGACCCAGCCGTCTGCATTCAGCCTGAAGAAGATTTTTTTCTTTAACCCTTTCCAATCCACTGTCTGAGTTTTTCAGACCTTCTGATTGAAGGCTGTACAGCTCCGATGTCAGAATACGTCTGGCAGGGTATTCTTACTGTATATTACTGGCCGCTCTGTTGTCGGGGACCTCTCCAGCATGTCTCATACTGCAGTCCTTGCTGTATCCAGCAGATGGCGCCAGTGTATAATGGCAGAAAGAGAAAACCCCCTAGGAAACCCTGATTTCAAAATTGGATTGCAAAGGGTTAATACGTTTTTATTAAGCTTCATTTGCAGTAAGAAATAAAGAAAGCATTATAAAGATACATGTTTACATGTCTAAATATGACGTGTAGCAAGTAGATAAACGTTCCAAATGCAATAAGCTCATATTTTACAAACAATGCAAAAAGATATAGAAAATCATAACAGCAAAGAACTAGAAACGCGGCTGATAAAAAGCCTTCTAGAAGTTGTAGAGTATATAAAGGTTTAACTTAATGAAATTATACATTACAATTTAGTCCAAGGCAGACCAATATAAGAGCGAATTAATCCACTTTTCCCAAGCGTGCCTGCATTTTGTATAATGACCCGCTGTACTTCCCAGAGCACCCGCCATCCTACTATTAATACAAGAAATGAGTTTCGAAAGGTTAGGTATCTTAGTGGACTTCTAGCATTTCACAATTAGGGATTTGGCAGTTATAGAATATGAAAGACTAACGTTTTATCTTCTAATAGGGGAGCTATAACAGGAGTATGTAAGAGAGCCAATTCACAAGTCCAATCCACATTAATAGGGAAGATTTCTTTTAGTATTATTAAACAATTTGGTTCCAAAATTTCCCAATGCAGGGCCAGTCCCAAAATATAAGTTGTAAGGTTCCCTAAGCAGCAAAGCATGTCTAACATATAGCGGATGACGCAGGATATATCAAAACTAAGCGGCTGGAGGTAAGATATCAGCGGTATAACAGTTTACTTCATATTTCTAGATGCTCCCTTTTCATCCCTATCCGCTATTATTTGCATTTATCAATCTTTGTTTCACACCACCTACTATTTCAGCCAGCTATTTCCAGTTTCATCTGAGAGCCGCCAGCACTCCCATTATTTGCCCATTCTCAAGTACCAGTCCCCGCCCTTTCACTTCTCCCTATTATATAGACCCACGCAGACTGGTAAATCCTGCCCTTTCCTGCAGTTTTTCAAATCCATGTCCATCACCCAGCCAATCAGCAGGCAGAGATTTGAAATTAAATTTCCTGCCTGCAGGCTTTTCTAGTCTGTTTTTTCCCACCCCTTCACTCCCTTGGCCAATCAGGAGGTAGGGATTTGAAAAGAGACCCCACCCCTCCCCTGCAAGAATTTAAATCCTCATTAACCTCTCCTCAGCATATCTGAAGATTGGGATCTGAATTTTAAATTTTCTGCTCATTTTCAGCGGATCTTTTTTCAAGCCTTTGTCGTCCTGCCCCTTCACTCCCAATCAGATTTGAATGTTCCGCTTTTTTCCCTTGGGTATTTAAATCTCTGCTACACCAGCACCTTGTTACTTCTCTAGTCCCGGTCACCCCACTTCGCACAGGTATACTACTCTATAGCGCATCTCTCCCCTCCTTCCATACACTACCAGCTTTCGTATCTTATTTCCTCGCCATCCCTCCCAAGTAATTCCACTCGCCTTCAGCCTATACACGCCATCTATGGTGTTCTTTATGCTTATTCTTATGGCTATCCCACTATCCGTGTCACTGCCCGATCACCCACTACCTTGTATTCCCAATTTCCACTATTCCTCTCCGCTCCCTCCCCTCTAATCCTCATGCTTCTCGTTCTCATCTCCTCTCTACCCAATCTGGCACCCCCTTATACATGCTTTTTTATGCATATTTTTAGTCTCTTCATATCCCTATTCCGTCAGGTTGTCCGAATTCCCCTTGACTTTTGGGACCCCACCATCCCTAGGTCTTTAATTGGTAAGTCCATTCATATAGACATTGTCACGTGGTCATTTATTACATGATCTCAAAGCAGTGGTTCTCCGTTTGTGGCCTCATATTCACTTGTAGATTTCCGCCCGGTTTTTGTTAACCTTATTATGTAACATTTCATGTTCATTTTATATTGATCAGGATACATGTCTTATGCACCATTTCTCATGTAGTTTTTACTATTATCATCATTTTCCATAAATATTTTGTTTATTCTATATACTATATATTTATTGTATATCATTTTTGTTCACAATGATTTGATACTCTAACCCTTTAGTGACAAAGCCTGTTTCCACCTTAACCCTTTAGTAACGAAGCCTGTTTGCGCCTTACTGACGGAGAGAAATTTTGATAATCTGACATGTGTCACTTTAACATAGAATAACTCTGCAAAGGTTTTGCATATCCAAGTGATTCTGATATTGTTTTTTGCCACATATTGTACTTCAGTTTGGTGGTAGAAATAGACTGATGTATTTTGTGTATATTTATTAAAAGTGCGAAAATTGGGAACATTTTGAAAAATTGTAATTTTTTTCTCATTTTTTTTAATTGCAATATGTCAAATATGTGCAAACGTACTGTACACATTTTTGATGAGATATATATTTCCATCTGTTTACTTTATTATAGACACATTTGAAAAACTCCAGTTTTTTTAACCATTTAGGAGACGTACAAATTTAACAATAGTTATTAACATTTTGAGGAATATTTTGTTTTCCTATACCAAGCCAAGATAGCAAAGGCTCATAGGTGTCAGAATGATAGATACCCCCACAAATGATCTTATTTTAAAACTACACCCCTTAATGTATTCACTGAGGGGGGTCAGGAGTATTTTGATACACAGTTTTTTTTTTTTTCAATTATTGCAATTAGAGGAGAAAAAATAAAATTTCACATATTTGCAAATATTTTATTTTAAAGACAGTTTTTTCTATTGTGCACAAATTAGGATTTGCACCCCAAAATGGATACCCCTGTTTGTCCTGTGTTCAGAGACATACCCATTGTGGCCCTAATCTTCTGTCTGGATGCACAACGGGGCCCAAACCGAATGGAACAGCCAGAGGCTTTCAAAACAGGCATTTTGCATGAAGGTGATTTAGGCCCCATTGTACACTTGTAGAGCCCTTGAGCTGCCAAAATGACAGAGAACCCCCATAAATGACCCCATTTTGAAGACTAGACCCCTTAAGAAATTCCTTTTGTGGTGCATTGCATATTTTAACCCCAGAGTTCTTCAATGAATCTAAGCAAAGCATCAGGAAAAATTACGATTTTCATTTTTTTGGCAATTATGTCATTTTAAAAACCGTTTTTTTTGTACAGCACATATACACTACCGTTCAAAAGTTTGGAGTCACCCAAACAATTTTGTGTTTTCCATGAAAAGTCACACTTATTCACCACCATGCATTGTGAAATGAATAGAAAATAGAGTCAAGACATTGACAAGGTTAGAAATAATGATTTGTATTTGAAATAACATTGTTTTTACATCAAACTTTGCTTTCGTCAAAGAATCCTCCTTTTGCAGCAATTACAGCATTGCACACCTTTGACATTCTAGCTGTTAATTTGTTGAGGTAAGCTTGTGAAATTGCACCCCACGCTTCTAGAAGCATCTCCCACAAGTTGGATTGGTTGGATGGGCACTTCTGGCGTACCATACGGTCAAGCTGCTCCCACAACAGCTCAATGGGGTTCAGATCTGGTGACTGCGCTGGCCACTCCATTACCGATAGAATACCAGCTGCCTGCTTCTGCTGTAAATAGTTCTTGCACAATTTGGAGGTGTGTTTAGGGTCATTGTCCTGTTGTAGGATGAAATTGGTTCCAATCAAGCGCTGTCCACTGGGTATGGCATGGCGTTGCAAAATGGAGTGATAGCCTTCCTTATTCAGAATCCCTTTTACCCTGTACAAATCTCCCACCTTACCAGCACCAAAGCAACCCCAGACCATCACATTACCTCCACCATGCTTAACAGATGGCGTCAGGCATTCTTCCAGCATCTTTTCATTTGTTCTGCATCTCACAAACGTTCTTCTTTGTGATCCAAACACCTCAAACTTGGATTCATCCGTCCACAACACTTTTTTCCAGTCTTCCTCTGTCCAATGTCTGTGTTCTTTTGCCCATCTTAATCTTTTTCTTTTATTGGCCAGTCTCAGATATGGCTTTTTCTTTGCCACTCTGCCCTGAAGCCCAAAATCCCGCAGCCGCCTCTTCACTGTAGATGTTGACACTGGTGTTTTGCGGGTACTATTTAATGAAGATACCAGTTGGGTACCTGTGAGGCGTCTGTTTCTCAAACTAGAGACTCTAATGTGCTTATCTTCTTGCTTAGTTGTGCAACGCGGCCTCCCACTTCTTTTTCTACTCTGGTTAGAGCCTGTTTGTGCTGTCCTCTGAAGGGAGTAGTACACACCGTTGTAGGAAATCTTCAATTTCTTAGCAATTTCTCGCATGAAATAGCCTTCATTTCTAAGAACAAGAATAGACTGTCGAGTTTCAGATGAAAGTTCTCTTTTTCTGGCCATTTTGAGCGTTTAATTGACCCCACAAATGTGATGCTCCAGAAACTCAATCTGCTCACAGGAAGGTCAGTTTTGTAGCTTCTGTAATGAGCTAGACTGTTTTCAGATGTGTGAACATGATTGCACAAGGGTTTTCTAATCATCAATTAGCCTTCTGAGCCAATGAGCAAACACATTGTACCATTAGAACACTGGAGTGATAGTTGCTGGAAATGTGCCTCTATTCACCTTTGTAGATTTTGCACAAAAAACCAGGCATTTGCAGCTAGAATAGTCATTTACCACATTAGCAATGTATAGAGTGCATTTGTTTAAAGTTAGGACTAGTTTAAAGTTATCTTCATTGAAAAGTACAGTGCTTTTCCTTCAAAAATAAGGACATTTCAATGTGACCCCAAACTTTTGAACGGTAGTGTATGAATGAAGACTTTTACCCCAAAATGGATACCCCCGTTTGTCCCATATTCAGAAACATACCCATTGTAGCCCCAATCTGCTTACAGGACACATGGCTAGGCCTATAATGCAGGGAACACCCGTTGGATTGCGGGGCACAACTGAATAAATTTCAGGCCCCATTGCTCACTTGTAGAGCCACCAAACTGCCAAAACAATGTAACACCCCCTACAAGAGACTCCATTTTGAAATCTAGACCCCTTAGCCTATTTATCTAGGTGTGTACTGAGCATTCTAACCCCACAGTTTTTTACAAAAATTATTATAAATCATGTGAAAAATAAATAAAATGTAATTTTTTTTCACAAATGTCATTTTCATGACAGTTTCCCTTGTTTCAAGTAGAACAAACTGGGGAGACGCACCCCAAATCTTTCAGCACTGGTTCTTCTGTCTTCGGCAATACCCCTATTGCAGCCCTTCTCTGCTTGCAGGACACATGGCTAGGCCTATAATGGAGGGAACACCCATTGGATTTCAGTGCTCACTTGTGCAGCAAAAAATGTAATAAATGACTCAGGTGGCGCTGGACACCCACATAGACGGCTTATTTTACCCAAAAGTGTATTGGCAGACTTTTAAAAGCTAAACATTACCAGTAATAGCAAGAAAAAAAATGGCAGCACACTTGTTAGATGAGGAACCTGAATGAAAATGGCCATCACTGTGCAATTTATCCATTGTGCTCTAGATAAGAGAGATGTCTATGAGGCTCAAGCATTGATGACCGACAGATCAGCATCGTCTGTTACCGTGATGTCCCTGAGGACATATCTCAGGTTGGATGTCTGCTCTGAGAAGAAACATGGCACCTCCATAGATGCTCGGAGACAGCATATAACATATCTGAACGATCCGCACTCATCATGCCTCTGCATTACTGTCAAATCACTGCTAGGTCGGCTCAGGAAAATGAGGATTTCGTCTTAAGATCCACCTGCAGTTCTGACATCTTGTCTCGCTGTGCTATTGTTTTTCAGCATATTACAATCAATTTGTTTCACTTCACTTCTGCTAACACTGTATCCATATCCGTCCTAATGCTGTAAACACCAAGCACGCACTGTCACCGAGATGTTAACATTGCCCTTATTGTTCTTGCAGAGTCCTTATTATGACTTCTATTCAAACTAAATGAGAAGTATTTTCTCATCTTCCCCCATAGACGACATCCCTCTGGGGATATTGGCAACGATGTTCCCGCTAGAACAAAGGGATCTTGGTGTGAAGCTGCAGGGGTTAGCTTCTGGGGAATGTATGGAAGTCAGGTTTAGCAAAAAAGGACATGTAATTGTCTTACAAAGGGGAAGTAGGTTACTGTAGACATGACTCAAAGTAATTCTGTACAAACCAGACCTACTGTGAGAAATAATTAGCAGGAACAAATGGATACAAAGTGGTAAAATTATACTTTGTATTCATAAGAAGAGTTAATAAATGAGTATATTATTTATCAAACAGGCCTACAAGGCAAATAGTGAAGGGCTACATGGACACGGGTCATTTTAACCCCTTAAGGACCAGGCACTTTTTAGGGATTTTTGCCCATGTGGTGGTTTTACTGTCCTATTTTCTTTTTCTTCAGCTACCAAAATTACTTTTAATCTCTTTTTTCGCTGACTTTTTTTTTTAACCATTTTTTAGTTTTATTGGGAAAAAAAAGCTAAAAAAATCATTTTTAAAATTAGTATATTTGATCAAAAATAAAGTACAGGAATGGGTTCCTCGTTTCAGACATTTTGATATATAATTCGTAAAGTTTTGGATTACATTGCGCATATTGTGACAGTTTTGGTTGGTGTCGGCGGTGGGTCATTTGTTTTTATTTTATTCTGTCATTTTTTTTTTTACTTTTGTTTTGTAACTTTTTTTTTACACATCTAGGTCCACTATGACATTATATAAGACCCCTAGGGATGATTCACATTTAAAAAAAAATCTATTTCACACTTGTAGTGACAATAGTCTCTAATAAAGCTGATCTGATTTGCTATGACCCTGCAGCTCTGCTGTGACAGGGGGCACTCGGTGGTCATGTGATCGCCAGGTCGAATACTCTCTACTCTACTTAGCACTCATTGAGCACTATGTAGCTTGGAAAGGAGAGGGCTGAAGCAATCCACCATCTCCAGATCCTCAGCTGTGACTAATAGGACCTAACTTGCTCCTGCAGGAGCTTTAATCCAATACCGTACTTTTGCTATCAACTGGGATTATAGCCCAGGACTACGTGCCATAACGTTTTGGTGGGATATGAATAAGGCGGTTTCTGCAAACAATCAGAAGAATTTGAGTGAACTGGAGGCCATTGCCTATGAGAAATGGGCTAAGATTCTTCAGAGACATTGTCAAAAGCTGATATCTGGCTATGCATCAAGATTGCGGCATGTCATAATCGCAAAAGGTGCTCTACTAAGTACTAAAGATGTTTGTGCTGAGGGGGTTGGTTAATTTTAAGATTGCAGTAGTCATTAAAAGTAGTTTCTGGCCAGAAGAGCCTTTTAAATGTCCCAATGTTAACCCCTTAGTCCCCATGGGCATGAGTAGACTCCCGGAGGGTTCAGTTAATCCCCACGGGGAGTCCCCTCATCACTGACAACTGTTAGAGCACTGGGGATGAAAGGATCCCCTGCCACAGCTGTCGCCCCATTGACAGCAATGGAATGAAGGCAACCCTCGCAGCGATGATTTTTTTTGGTGGGGGGCTTGAAATATGAGGCCGCCAGAAATGCAGAAGGAGACTGCCAGGGATGGGGAGAAGAGCCGGACAGTGCTTCTAGGTGAGTTAACTTTTTTTTTTTACAGCTAGGAATGATTTTCGGGGTCGGGCTTATATTTAAATCCCCCCTACCCTCACACAATCATCACTGCAAGGGTTTCCCTCATCCTATTGCTTTCAATGGGGCGGCAGCAGCGCCAGCCCCATTGAAAGCAATGGGATAGCATCAAGGTCCTCTGCCACAGCTGTGACAGCTGTGGCAGGGGATTCCTTCGTCCCTGCTGCAGTCCCATCATCACTGAACACTGTGCAAGTGCTGTCACAGTATTCAGTGATGATGGGACCTTGGTGGAGCAGCTGCTTCAGTGAACAGGCATAGTTTCATGCACAAACTTCACCCATTCCTGTGTTTTCTGCATAAGCAAGGAACGCTTTTCTTTCATGCACATAGGTGCGCAAAAACACACGCTCGTCTGAATGAGGCCTGAGAGTGGTATGCGCACAGCCTTCTGAAAATAGTTAGGCTATGATCTTTTGGGGGCATAGCGTTGGAATGGGATACCCAGGCCAGGTCAATTATATATATATATATATATATATATGTATATATATATATATATATATATATACATATATATATATATATATATATATATATATATATATATATAATCATTGGCAAGTGCTATTGATTTCAATTGTCTAATAATGAGTTTTAACAAGCAGCAACATGTTTTTAAATTGAAGTCAGTGAGAGGCAGAGGAAAGAGCTGATAGAAACTGCTTTAATTTTCATTAGTCAATGAGTTTAGACTAGCCAATCAGTTTAGATCAATGGAGGAAATTACCAACCTAGCATCACAACTCAAAACCAGGGCTTCATGTTATGCATATGGTAAATGTAGCTTAAGGGAACCTGTCGGCACGTTTGACTCCTTTGAACTATATAAACTATATTATGGGGCTGAAATATGTGGGATGGGATATATATATTTTTTACAAAAATGCCTTACTAAGTAAGAACTCTGTGTAAAGAACCATAGCAGCTGTGGGGATAATCTACCCAATTGCTGTGCCGCTAAGATTGGTGTTGTTGATGGCATTATTCAATTATTACTATTATGCTGGTTTCACACAAGAGTATTAGGGGTACATTTATGTTTTTGTATTACAGACAAGTGTCCTAGCCTAACTGCGGGTATCCTGACCTGAACTCAGAACATTCATGAATGGGTGAGTGCTGCCTCTGATTGGCTGAGTGCAGGGACCAATCAGAGGCAGCCCTCAGCTGTCATTCAATAGCTGAGAGCTGCCTCTGATTGGTCACAGTGCTCAGCCAATCAGAGGCAGCCCATTCAGCAGGCGGGGATTTTAAATCCCCGACTGCTAAATACTCCTCAAAGCAGTGCAGGAAAAGATCCGTCAGGACGCGGCTGAGCCTCGGCAGCTGCAGAGAGGTGAGTATAGATTGTTTTTTACACATTATTGGATTGATTTGGTTTATATTTGATGCCCTTCCCCGAAAATCACTGCAGCGCTTGCCGGCAGCCCATTGCTTTCAATGGAGCTGGCTTTATTGCCGAGTCCATTGAATTCAATGGGAGAACATCATGGCTCCTCTGTCACAGCTGCAGCAGGGGATAGCGGGCAGTGCTCTTTTTGAGCAGCAAAACGCCCGTGTTACCGAGCCCTTTTGAGCGGATAAATGCTGCTAGCAGCATTTTTTCTGCCGTGACGCCAGCTTAAAGGGGTTGTCCCGTGCCGAAACGTTTTTTTTTTTTTCAATAGCCCCCCCCGTTCGGCGCGAGACAAACCCGATGCATGTGTTTAAAAAAAAAAAACGGATAGTACTTACCCGAATCCCCGCGCTCCGGTGACTTCTTACTTACATTGCGAAGATGGCCGCCGGGATCTTCACCCTCAGTGGACTGCAGGTCTTCTGTGCGGTCCATTGCCGATTCCAGCCTCCTGATTGGCTGGAATCGGCACACGTGACGGGGCGGAGCTACGAGGAGCAGCTCTCCAGCACGAGCAGCCCCATTCAACACGGAGAAGACCAGACTGCGCAAGCGCGTCTAATCGGGCGATTAGACGCTGAAAATTAGACGGCACCATGGAGACGAGGACGCTAGCAACGGAACAGGTAAGTGAATAACTTCTGTATGGCTCATAATTAATGCACAATGTACATTACAAAGTCCATTAATATGGCCATACAGAAGTGTATACCCCAACATTGTTTCGCGGGACAACCCCTTTAAGTCATGCAAATTTTCGAATGCATCAGTTATGCGTTCAAAATTTCGTGCGTCAAAACGCCCGTGTGACTGAGCCCTTAGGGTGACTTCACATACAAGGGGGAATTTAAGTAAAGACTGCACTAGAGTAAAGCGTGCCAATTTTATTAAGATGCCTCGTAATAAACTTGGCGCATATCTGGCTAGCCCGTATGTCAAAATGAATTCTACGTCACCTACGAGTTGGCATGGATTTCAGCTACTATTTTTACAAAGCTTTCTCTTTTTTTTGCATAACCTATCCAAAAATCACTGACACTGAACTTTTTACGGACCTAATAGAGAACTGTAATAATTTTTGAAGATTATAAGTGATAAATGTTTATAGTTCAGATATTGATATGAACTCACTACCAGCATGAACCAACCATAAAATGATGGACATAATAACCCGCTCAGGTACCTAACAGCCTCAAAAAAATCATGGACAATTTTTTTCATAGTCGCTGGAAAAAAGTGCCATATTTTTAGGAATTTCTGGACGTTAACATACTGGGATTGCAAAATTTTCCTCATAGTGTTTTTTTAAGGAAAATTTTGTGTTTTATTGTGCTAAAAGATAGAAGATGTTGCGATTTTCATCCTCACAACATCGCTGCAAAATCTTTGTGTCCCTCTGAGGGACTTACAACACTGCCCTGATGATCGCTATGATAAGGCATGGCAGGGCTACTGCCCTGCCATGCCTTATCGCTTATACAGCGATCTCAGGCACTGGCAACACAGGACGCCAGTGTCTTGCATCCTGTTGCCATGGCGATTATATCGCGAGAGCCCGGCAACTTCACAGAGCGAGCGTGCTCCCTCTGTGAACCCTTCCCATGCCGCAATCTACATAGATCGCGGCAGGGAAGAGATTAACAGAGGGGGGCGCATCTCAGCTGTTGCTGCGGGAGGCCGGCTGTCACTGACAGCCGTCTCCTGCTGCAGGATAGCGCGAGATCATATGTGATCTCGCGCTATCCCTATGACTTAAGGGTACGTCATTTTGTGGGAAGTACCCCGCTCCCATGACGTACCCTTACGTCATGGGGAAGGAAGGGGTTAAAGAGGAATTTATGCTTCCCCTACTTGCTGGACCCACTTCTGGCTTTGGCTCAAATAACTGCATGAAAACTGATGCAGAACTGCAGCTTTGAAACAAAAAGAAGCTTATGTGATCAGATATTATTACAAGGCAGCTAAGTGAGGTCAGATAAGCTGAACGGATACTTCTTACCTTCCGACCAAAAGGAAGTTTTTGAACTTTTCTCATAACGTGGAATTAACGCGGTTAGAAGTATTAAGTATGAAAATGAAATGATGGCTCAAAATTTACTTCATTAATTTAATGGATCCACTAAAGGGAGGGCAGTAAATTATGCAAGGTCTCCAGGTGCATTTTCAGCTCTAAATGGATATTTGTTATCCGACTGTACAGAACACCCTTGATTAGCATTATTAACATGAGCACCATCATTCTGATAATTATTAAACTTCTCTACTTCACCTGTTAGGATTTATCAAGAGACTATCAGATCAACATTTCTACCATGTTTATTAATATAGCAAGCGTTAGCGTATAAGCCATGATTTAGAGATGCTGGCAGTCTCCAACAGCAGGTATCGGTGAGTGCGGACCGTTATTAAAGAGGCTGGCCGGTTTATAATAAACAGCTCTAAGCCTGTTGTAAAATTAAATTAAAAAATATGCCAAATGTGACTGTATTATGGCGGGGGTGTCTCATGTGACGGCTGTACCTTTGGATTTCCCAGCTTGTGCTTGTCTGTTTTAGTACCTGCAGTATACGTGTTTTTTCTATAGAGGATGAGCAATGGTTAAATCAACATTTCCCAGGCAACTGATCTGCACTTCATTCTGCAAATTGTTGGCACAACCTATAGGACAGCTTGGGTTGCCTGGCACTTGGTATTCTAGTGGAAGAAATGGCATTGTCTCTAAAACGGGCATCATTGCCAGAAGCAAACTCTGTCTCACTTAAAGGGCCATTAGAAGAAATAGAGATATAAATGTCTCAGACAAATCCACATGTGAAGATAATTAGCCTCATAAACAATTCTGCTAGTTTAATTCAAAGTGAACTGAAAATCAAAGACGATTCAAGAAATTGAGAAATTGCTGAACCATAGATACCATTTGCATGTAACAGAAAGATAATGAATACTTTCTGATAGATACTGTAACTAAGACAGTCAAGAACCAAGTAAATGAGGGCTGCCGAGACTGGATATGGTCTTTTTCGCTCAACTTCCGCCATACAATATGCTGCTCAACTGAGCAAAGAAAAAAGCTAAGGGCAGTATTACATAGACTCTCACCACACCAGGACCACATCTATAGCCCCAAACAGGGAAGTATCTGGAAGGCTAAAGAGTTGTGCATGTAGAATAGACATTTATAAAATGCATGAGCCTCACACACTACTACTGTTCTACCTTTGTGAATGATTGACAGCTATCAACTCAAACATAGTTTCTACAAAGGAACTGAAAGAGAATACAAGATGTATTGTTAAGAAATGAAGTTGACAGAAAAGGTGTTATCAGGGAATTGGAACTTGAAGAAGATGAACAGAAAACCAGCAGGGCTAATCATAGGTAAGAACTAGAGAAGAGCGAGCACGCTCGGTAGAGGCAGTTACTCGAGCGAGCATCGCTCTTCTTGAGTAACTGCATACTCGTCCGAGCAAATGTGTGTGGGGGGTGGGGGGGCAGCAGGGGTGAGCAGGGGTGAGCGGGTGGGAGCGGAGGGGAGAGAGAGAGATCTCTCTCACTCTTCCCCCTGCCCCCCGCATTTGCTCGGACGAGTATGCAGTTACTCGAGAAGAGCTAAGCTCGCCCGAGTAACTGCCTTCACAGAGCGTGCTCGCTCATCTCTAGTAAGAACATAATAACAGAAAGCCAAGAAGGGTTGATTGATATAAAAAATAACTTCAGATTCTATAATCCTTAACTGATCTTTCACAGCAATATTCCCAAGCCTCTATTTACCAACATGCTGCATATACACTACTGGTCCAAAGGTTCAGAACACCTCCATTTTTCCAGTTATTTTTTAAATGAACACAGTTCAAGTCTGGCAAATAATGTGAAATGGTTCAAAAGTAAGTTAAAACATAAAAATATTATGAAATGTAAACGTGAAACGCAACAATAGCGTGAATTTATGATTTTAACCACAATGCTTTTTTCAGGGAACACATGAAACCAAGCTGCTCTGCAGAACAGGGAGCAAATTATGGTTTAAAATTCAATGCAAATTATTCATACAGGTGTTTTAAATTTTTGCAGATTACTTTCAAACCCTCTGATTCTATATAATCAGCGTTGGAACAGACTGCATTATAACACCCTCTAGGGCAGGATTTAAACAATTTAGCTCTTCACAATAGAGAACATTACTATTTTAATGGCAAGATTATGGCAAAGAAGACAGACAGACAATTATAATCCTTTAGAAGTGTAGGTCTGCCCTACAGAAAAATTGTCAAGAAAGCCAAGGTGGCAGTCAGTATAGTTTCCTATTCCATCAAAAGGCACTTGGATACAGGATGAAACTCTGACAGTATCAGGTTTGGCAGAACAAAGGCCACTACAAAATCAGATGACAAGTTTTTGAGTCAACCATTTACATGATCAGCATCTCACAGCACAAAAATCTTCAAGCACAGCTTAATGCAGCAGAAAATAAACCAGTTTCCATTTAATCAATAATGAGATGCCATCTAGATGCAGGTTTGACAGAGTATCAGTAAGAAAGCCACTGCTAATATTGCAAAATAACTAAAAACTTGCCTGGGACAAAGCAATTGCAGTGGACTATTGAAGAGTGGAAGAAGTTCTTGAATAATCAAAATTTGACATTTTTGGTGCATCATGCAGGGTTTTTGCATGCTATCGAGTAGGTGAAAGGATGGTTTCTGAGTGAGTGATACCTACTGTTAAAGATAGAGGTAGAAGTGTGATGGTCTAGAGAGGGCTACTTGGAAGAGTAAAAAATCTAGATTTAATTTGGTGAAAGAAAGATAATCTATTGGGTCCAACCCCCTGCTCAGTGCAGGATTCATTAAATCATCCCAGACAGATGCCTGTCCAGTCTTTGTTTGAAGTCTTCCATTGAAGGAGAACTCACCCCCTCCTGTGGTAACCTGTTCACTAGAGATGAGCGAACACCAAAATGCTCGGGTGCTCGTTACTCGAGACGAATTTTTCGCGATGCTCGAGGGTTCGTTTCGAGTAACGAACCCCATTGAAGTCAATGGGCGACCCGAGCATTTATGTATTTCGCCGTTGCTCGCTAAGGTTTTCATGTGTGAAAATCTGGGCAATTCAAGAAAGTGATGGGAACGACACAGCAACGGATAGGGCAGGCGAGGGGCTACATGTTGGGCTGCATCTCAAGTTCACAGGTCCCACTATTAAGCCACAATACCGGCAAGAGTGGGGGCCCCCCCTCCCAACAACTTTTACTTCTGAAAAGCCCTCATTAGCATGGCATACCTTAGCTAAGCACCACACTACCTCCAACAAAGCACAATCACTGCCTGCATGACACTCCGCTGCCACTTCTCCTGGGTTACATGCTGCTCAACACCCCCCCCCCCCCCCGCACGACAGTGTCCACATCGTACACCAAATTGTCCCTGCCCAGCCTTCAGCTGCCCTCATACCACGCCACCCTCATGTCTATTTATAAGTGCGTCTGCCACAGGAAAAGCAGGCACACACTGCAGAGGGTTGGCATGGCTAGGCAGCGACCCCCTCATAAAAGGGGCGGGCCGATAGTCCACAATGCTGTACAGAAGCAATGAGAAATCCAATCCTGTGCCACCTCCATCTGGAGCTGCACACGTGGGCATAGCAATGGGGAACCTATGTGCCACACACTATTCATTCTGTCAAGGTGTCTGCATGGCCCAGTCAGACCGCGTTTTTTTATAAATAGTCACAGCCAGGTACAACTCCGCAATGGGAATTCCGTGTGCACCCACAGCATGGGTGGCTCCCTGGAACCCACCGGCGGTACATAAAAATATCCCATTGCATTGCCCATCACAGCTGAGGTAATGTCGTGATTAATGCAGGTGGGCTTCGGCCCACACTGCATGCCCCAGTCAGACTGGGGTTCTTTACAAGTGGAAACAGATGCATTTACAACTCCCTGTGGACCGACAGCATGGGTGGGTGCCAGGAAGCCACCGGCGGTACATAAATAAATCCCATTGCATTGCCCATCACAGCTGAGGTAATGTCGTGGTTAATGCAGGTGGGCTTCGGCCCACACTGCATGCCCCAGTCTGACTGGGGTTCTTTACAAGTGGACAGATGTAGGTTAAACTCCGTGTGCACCTACAGCATGGGTGGCTCCCTGGAACCCACCGGTCGTACATAAAAAAATCCCATTGCATTGCCCATCACAGCTGAGGTAATGTCGTGGTTAATGCAGGTGGGCTTCGGCCCACACTGCATGCCCCAGTCAGACTGGGGTTCTTTACAAGTGGACAGATGTAGTAACAACTCCCTGTGGACCCACAGCATGGGTGGGTGCCAGGAAGCCACCGGCGGTACATAAATAAATCCCATTGCATTGCCCATCACAGCTGAGGTAATGTCGTGGTTAATGCAGGTGGGCTTCGGCCCACACTGCATGCCCCAGTCAGACTGGGGTTCTTTACAAGTGAACAGATGTAGTAACAACTCCCTGTGGACCCACAGCATGGGTGGGTGCCAGGAAGCCACCGGCGGTACATAAATAAATCCCATTGCATTGCCCATCACAGCTGAGGTAATGTCGTGGTTAATGCAGGTGGGCTTCGGCCCACACTGCATGCCCCAGTGAGACTGGGGTTCTTTACAAGTGGACAGATGTAGGTTAAACTCCGTGTGCACCTACAGCATGGGTGGCTCCCTGGAACCCACCGGCGGTACATAAATATATCCCATTGCAGTGCCCTACTCAGCAGAGCTAACGTCAGATACAATACAGGTGGGCTTCGGCCCACACTGCATGCCCCAGTCAGACTGGTAATATGTACCTTAACAGTACCCTCGTTGGTGGTAATGTGGTGGTGACTGCGGACCTAGTAGCGCGGTTTTATGTAGTTGGTTTTCGGAATGTGGCCAGGATTAAGTGGGTCGTGGCAGGGGGATGGTGGTGGTGCTCTCTTGTTGTGTCGTTAAAGGTGAAATTCTTGGACTGCCACCAGACGGACCAATGCAAAGGTATTTGCCAAGAATGTTTTCATTGTTGGAGGTGGAGGGGGATGTTTTGGAGGCACTATGTGTCCTCTACACGTGTCCGTGGTTATATGCACCTTAACAGTAACAGCGTTGGTGGGAAATGGCCTCGCGGCCATCATGTCTTTGTGAAGCCTCTGTTTCCACACCCCAGTGACATACCATTAGCAGCGGTATAGGCAGAGCCCAGAATTATTAACATTTCAGCGGTAGCATTAGGGACAGGCCCCACTAACATATCACTAGCAGCAGTATAGGGGGAGCGCAGTCTTAGTTCCATTTCAGTAATAGTAGCACTCAAGACAGGCCCCAGTAACATTCCCATTGCAGCAGTTTAGGGAGATAACAGTCTCTTTCACATTTCAGTAGCTGCATTATAGACAAGCCCCCAGTTACATTTATGTAGCTAAAGTGTAGGCCAACCCCCCTTACCTTTCTGTACCATGAGGGCAGGCGAAGAACATAGAAATTACTATGATTACACTGTAGGTGAGGGCCCAAAAAAATTGGTGTACCAACAGTACTAATGTACCTCAGAAAAAATTGGTCATGCCCAACCAAGATGGCAGGTGAAACCCATTAATCGCTTTGGTTAATGTGGCTTAAGTGGTAAAACTAGGCCTGGAGGCAGCCCAGTTTAACGAAAAATTGGTTCAAGTTAAAGTTTCAACGCTTTTAAGAGCATTGAAACGTATAAAAATGGTTTAGAAAAATTATATGAGTGAGCTTTGTGGCCCTAAGAAAAATTGCCCGTTCGGCGTGATTACGTGAGGTTTCAGGAGGAGGAGCAGGAGGAGGAGGAGGAATATTATACACAGATTGATGAAGCACAAATGTCCCCGTTTTGGATGGTGATTGAGAACGATGCTTCCATCCGCGGGTGCAGCCTACGTATTGCTTAGGTATCGCTGCTGTCCGCTGGTGAAGAAGAGAAGTCTGGGGAAATCCAGGCTTTGTTCATCTTGATGAGTGTAAGCCTGTCGGCACTGTTGGTTGACAGGCGGGTACGCTTATCTGTGATGATTCCCCCAGCCGCACTAAACACCCTCTCTGACAAGACGCTAGCCGCAGGACAAGCAAGCACCTCCAGGGCATACAGCGCGAGTTCAGGCCACGTGTCCAGCTTCGACACCCAGTAGTTGTAGGGGGCAGAGGCGTCACGGAGGACGGTCGTGCGATCGGCTACGTACTCCCTCACCATCCTTTTACAGTGCTCCCGCCGACTCAGCCTTGACTGGGGAGCGGTGACACAGTCTTGCTGGGGAGCCATAAAGCTGTCCAGGGCCTTAAAGAGTGTTGCACTGCCTGTGCTGTACATGCTACTCGATCTTCGCACCTCCCCTGCTACCTGGCCCTCGGAACTGCGCCTTCGGCCACTAGCGCTGTCGGATGGGAATTTTACCATCAGTTTGTTCGCCAGGGTCCTGTGGTATAGCAACACTCTCGAACCCCTTTCCTCTTCGGGAATGAGAGTGGAAAGGTTCTCCTTATACCGTGGGTCGAGCAGTGTGTACACCCAGTAATCCGTAGTGGCCAGAATACGTGCAACGCGAGGGTCACGAGAAAGGCATCCTAACATGAAGTCAGCCATGTGTGCCAGGGTATCTGTACGCAACACATGGCTGTCTTCACTGGGAAGATCACTTTCAGGATCCTCCTCCTGCTCCTCCTCCGGCCATACACGCTGAAAGGATGACAGGCAAGCAGCATGGGTACCGTCAGCAGTGGGCCAAGCTGTCTCTTCCCCCTCCTCTTCATCCTCCTCCCCCTCCTCCTCCTTCTCCTCAACGCGCTAAGATATAGACAGGAGGGTGCTCTGACTATCCAGCGACATACTGTCTTCCCCCGCCTCCGTTTCCGAGCGCAAAGCATCTGCCTTTATGCTTTGCAGGGAACTTCTCAAGAGGCATAGCAGAGGAATGGTGACGCTAATGATTGCAGCATCGCCGCTCACCACCTGGGTAGACTCCTCAAACTTTCCAAGGACCTGGCAGATGTCTGCCAACCAGGCCCACTCTTCTGAAAATAATTGAGGAGGCTGACTCCCACTGCGCCACCCATGTTGGAGTTGGTATTCCACTATAGCTCTACGCTGCTCATAGAGCCTGGCCAACATGTGGAGCGTAGAGTTCCACCGTGTGGGCACGTCGCACAGCAGTCGGTGCACTGGCAGATTAAACCGATGTTGCAGGGTGCGTAGGGTGGCAGCGTCCGTGTGGGACTTGCGGAAATGTGCGCAGAGCCGGAGCACCTTTACGAGCAGGTCTGACAAGCGTGGGTAGCTTTTCAGAAAGCGCTGAACCACCAAATTAAAGACGTGGGCCAGGCATGGCACGTGCGTGAGGCTGCCGAGCTGCAGAGCCGCCATCAGGTTACGCCCGTTGTCACACACGACCATGCCCGGTTGGAGGCTCAGCGGCGCAAGCCAACGGTCGGTCTGCTCTGTTAGACCCTGCAGCAGTTCGTGGGCCGTGTGCCTCTTATCTCCTAAGCTGAGTAGTTTCAGCACGGCCTGCTGACGCTTGCCCACCGCTGTGCTGCCACGCCGTGCGACACCAACTGCTGGCGACGTCCTGCTGCTGCTGACACATCTAGATTGCAAGACAGAGGTTGCGTAGGAGGAGGAGGAGGGTGGTTTAATGGAGGAAGCATACACCGCCGAAGATACCACCACCGAGCTGGGGCCCGCAATTCTGGGGGTGGGTAGGACGTGAGCGGTCCCAGGCTCTGACTCTGTCCCAGCCTCCACTAAATTCACCCAATGTGCCGTCAGGGAGATGTAGTGGCCCTGCCCGCCTGTGCTTGTCCACATGTCCGTTGTTAAGTGGACCTTGGCAGTAACCGCATTGGTGAGGGCGCGTACAATGTTGCGGGAGACGTGGTCGTGCAGGGCTGGGATGGCACATCGGGAAAAGTGAGAAAAGTTGCACAAAAGTGCACAAAAATATACATCAGCGCTACTTACAGAGGTCTGTAATAGCGCAAAGAATCCACCCAGTAGTGATAACAGAAAAAAAGGATTCTTTATTAGGACACACGGGTCCTCCTAGTGCAACGCGTTTCGTCTAAACAGACTTTATCAAGCACAAAAACATGGTATAAAATGCACATAGTGCTGCTCTTCCTCCGAATCCTCTGTGCGCTCCTCCCTCGGACTTACTGCCCTTACTACTACCTCACCGATAGACAACTGTGTCTCATCGTCATCGTCCTCCTCACCCACTGAAAGGTCTTGAGACAGTTGCCGGAAGTCCCCAACCTCATCCCCCGGACCCCGGGAACTTTCCAATGGTTGGGCATCAGTGACGATAAACTCCTCTGGTGGGAGAGGAACCACTGCTGCCCAATCTGAGCAGGGGCCCGAGAACAGTTCCTGGGAGTCTTCCCCCTCCTGAGCATGTGTCATTGTAGTGGAGTGAGGAGGCTGGGAGGAAGGAGGAGCAGCAGCCAGAGGATTTAGATTTGCAGCACTGGACGGCGCAGAACTGTGAGTGGATGATAGGTTGCTCGAAGCACTTTCTGCCATCCACGACAGGACCTGCTCACACTGCTCATTTTCTAATAAAGGTCTCCCGCGTGGACCCATTAATTGTGCGATGAATGTGGGGACGCCAGAAACGTGCCTCTCTCCTAATCGCGCAGCAGTCGGCTGTGATACACCTGCATCAGGAGCTCGGCCTGTGCCCACACCCTCACTTGGGCCTACGCGTCCTCGGCCGCGTCCACGTCCTCTAGGCCTACCCTTACCCCTCAGCATGCTGTATTACCAGTGATTTGATTTCCCAGCCAGGAAAGAAATTGGCACAAGCCTGCAGGCCAAATAGAATTTTGCCCTTTTTTTTAAAAGGAAAGGCCCACTGACTATATTCAATCAATAATGTGTTGTGGCCCTGCTGTGTGTCACAGAACTGCAGTGCTATTAACTGCAGCAGAGTGGTGATTTCCCAGCCAGGAAATAAATTGGCGCAAGCCTGCTGTTAAACTTAGCTGGCTGCTTATGATTTTTTTTACCTTCTCCAACCAGCACACACGTACCCAGAACGCTGAGGACTGTCAGAGGCAGGCCAAATAGAATTTTTGCCCTTTTTTTTTAAAGGAAAGGCCCACTGCGTATATTCAATCAATAAAATATGTCTTCTGGCCCTGCGGGAGGGGCCAACTTTTATACTCGGGTGACATCTGATCTCCCCAGCCACTCACAGGAGGGGGGTGATATAGGGCTGTAACATCACAGGGGGAAGTTGTAATGCCTTCCCTGTCTTTCAATTGGCCAGAAAAGCGCGCTAACGTCTCAGAGAGGAAAGTGAAAGTAACCCGAACATCGCCTGGTGCTCGTTACGAGTAACGAGCATCCCGAACACCCTAATATTCGCCCGAGCATCAAGCTCGGACGAGTACGTTCGCTCATCTCTACTGTTCACTCATTCATCACCCGCACTATCAAAAAACATTTTTAATATCTAATCTATGTCTCCTCCCTTTCAGTTTCATCCCATTGCTTCTAGTCTTTCCTTGTACAAATGAGAATAGGCCTGATCCCGCTGCCCTGTGACAGCTCTTCACATATTTGTAGACAGCTATTAAGTCTCCTCTTAGCCTTCTTTTTTCCAGCTAAACATTCCCAAATCTTTTAACTGTTCCTCATAAGGCATGGTTTGCAGACCACTTACAATTTTGGTAATTTTTCTCTGGACTTCCTCCATTTTGTGTATGTTTTCCAGATGAGGTCTGACTAAGGAAGAACAGGGAAATAATAACCTCACGTGATCTAGACGCTATGCTTCTCTTAATACATCCCAGAATTGTGTTTGTCTTTTTTGCTGCTGCATCACACTGTTGACTCATGTTCAGTTTGTGATCTATTAGTATACCCAAGTATTTGTCACATGTGCTGCTTAGTTTAATTCCTCCTATTCTGTATGTGCTTTTTCATTTTTTCTTTTTGCATTTCTCCCTGTTACATACCATTCTGTTAATCACAGACCACTGTTCAAGCTTGTTATTTATTACTTCAATGTCAAAGGGAAAATCAGTTGATGTTAGATTTACTTTCTAAAGAGAAAACAGATTCAAAATAGGAATTTAAAAGTTCAGTCTACTCAACATAATTTTTAACCAATTCACCATCTTTATCCTGTAAACATCCCATAGCATATTTGACACAACCCCAAATGCTTTTTATTACTTTTCACAAGTGCCATTCATTTTGTGTGCTGTCACTGGTCTGTGGCTTGTTTCCCTTGGAGCTGTAGTGATTGGATACCTGGACTGTCTATTATTATGGACAGCTTGTCTGTGGTTTTGGAGGTGTACAAGTTTTCATATTTAAACTGAAACTTCCCTTCCTGAAGTACCAGTAATATTTCCTTGATAATTGTACTCTGGCTCAAATGCCTCTGCGAGGAAATATTTGTGGGTTACTTTTGGCCTTGGACATGTATTTGGACTTGGATTTTTCTTTTTGATTTTTTTCCTTGACACTGCGTCTCAGGTAATATTTGATTTTTGGACTCATCTACTCCATCTACAGTTATGTGTTACTCCCAGGTATTGACTACTCCCTCCAGTTTCAAACATATTTGTCTTGTTTCTTCCCTAGATGTAGGAAACACTAAGGAATCTATTTATATTCCTGTTTTGAGGGTTACTCTTATCTGGGCAAGTGCTCCATATAGGTATGGATAGTCAATAACTAACATGGACTTTATATGAACTGACACTTAGCTGTGTCTGTGTTAGGTGAACTATTTAGACACAATCCTCTGGTTCTGTCTGGCAGGCATGGGCATCGTCCTGCTCTCCCTGTTCACTGAACCTTCATTTATTCTCTTCCAGCACTCCAAGGGTTAATGACTTCTTGGTCTCCTGCTCAGCTGATGCATCTTTTCTAATCACCTCCCTAAATAGCTGCTCTGGGCCTTTCAGTCAGTGTCGTAGTGTTGTTGTGTGATTCATGTCCATAACTCCATGTGTAGCCGCTGCTCTGGCAGTTTCCTTGCTACCTTGCTTTCTGCTCATGTTCTTTGTCCTCTGTTCGTGTATCCTGCTGTCTGTTATCCTCGTGAGTCTGCCTCTCTATTTATCCTTGTCAGCCTGTACCTCCTTTGTTCCTGTACTCCTTGATATAGTTCTGTTGTTTGTTTTATAGGTGTCCTGTCCTGTCAGGATCAGTCAGCACCTAGAGGAATACCATGGGGTCGTCCCTATCGGGACAAGTGCTCTGCTTATAGCCAGGGGTTTCCCTCTCCTGGTTATTAGTTTAGGGCAATATACCTTCCCTAGTTTCCATCTGCATACGGGTTTAATACATCTGGTATCTTACCTCCCACGCTGGGGTCGGCTGTCAACCGAGCTGGACTATATCATCACCTACCCAGTAGATTGACACAGTAATTCCACATCCACAGTCGTTACAGTCTGTTTCTAATAGTCTTTCCCCTGCTCTGTGTGTATTTTATGGACGTCTGTCTGAATTTGCCTATTATGGCGTCTCCGACATGTAAATCCATCACTTACATATAGCAGACAGTAAACTGAATCTTTGCCTCCCTGTAACTCAGACTTGATTACATCTTCATATTTTAGCAGTACTTAAAAGCCTTGTTGTGAAATCTGTAGTGGACATTTGTGAAATCTATCTATGGCGCCAAACAAGTCTTTTACTACTGTGTTGCTGCTTGTCATGTCCACACCACAGCCCAAGAAGAAGGCTAAGGACCTAACAAGCATGAGCTTTGAAAGTCAATGGAAACCATTGCCGACAATGTAAGGTGTTTGGGATAGTACCATTCTCCGGCATTGATTCCATGTACGGTATTACCTCTATTGCTACATTATTGACTAGACTGAAAGACATGTCTGAATACTATCTGATCAATTTTCCTTGGTGCACATGGTCTGACAAATAGCTGAATAGTAGAGATAGGGGAAGATTTTCGCAGTCAGTCCATGCTATTTAATAGAAGACTTGATTTGCCTGTTATTTCTCTAAATTCACCAAACTAGAATTTCCTACCTTATTCCCTCATCTCTATTCAACAGGTGAAGAGGCAAAAGTTGACCAGTGTGCATGTTATCATGTCATTTGTCATGGACATTTCCAAAGCAAGGCTTGAAGCCAAGTAATTTTACGCTAGTCACTGGAATTGAAGATATGTCTTGCACAGAAATATACAATGTAACGATTTAATGAATCAATTACATCACCAGCCGCAATTGATATAAAATGTAATTACAAGAGCATTTATATATATATATGATTTCTCTTATGTATGTTAATAAAACATGACAATATGCAGAGTCTTTTTAATTAGCAAATAAACCTGCTTGCTAAAGGAGCTGTCATAATGTAGACATTCTACATAAGAAATGCCGTGTTCCATACATCAGGAAGAGCAGACATGATGTGACTGCTCTTTTATCTCTGTATGCAAATGATACAAAACAAATACCACTGTACGCAGATGTTGTGATTCTCCATCAGAGGACTAATTACAAAGAAAGCAGTAAATAACAGCTTGTTCTACTAAAATTAGAGTTAAGCGCTCTTTAGAATGGAGATGTGCATTAAATGATCATCTCTGGCAGGCAAACCAACAGTGCAACCTGTGAGTAGTCTTGGATTTTAGATCAGTTGCATTAAGTAGTCAGGGAACTATATGTTGACTACGGATTAGGGAATATTCACATTTATTTATACATATAAGGATATGTTGCAATATTATGGTTTTAAAAAAGATTATTATCTATACTTAGTGGTGATGAATAACAGAGAACCAGAAGTATTACAGATAAGTGCTATGTAAAGTAAACGTAAGTGAGTGTGAGCTGAGCGAGTGTGCAAGCTGTATGCTAAGTGTGCTGTTTCTTAAGTGTGGGATTTGGGATTAGTGGAATTGCATCCTACTTTGTTTGCATTTGTTTATTCGTGTTATATAGCAACTCATAATAATCTTTTAGCTTATACATTGTGCTATGCTGTCTTTTTTTTCCCTAGTGGTTAAGTGCATTGTGTTGAGGGGGCATATGGGAGGGTTATGATGTTAAACATTGTTACACTTAAAGGCACATATAGTCTACTTGTGGGTTTCAGGCTCCATTGCTTTGCACAGGTGATTAATTAGGGGCAGGGTTACTCAATCAGGCTGTGATAAATTGTATCTGTGGAACTTCCTGTATCCTTTCCAAAACGTGGAGGAACAGAAGTGCTCTATGAAGCAAACATAAGTAAAGGCCCTTTTATACATAACGTTTATTGCTCAAAATTTGCTCAAAAGCCATCTTTTGAGCGATAATCGTTGTGTGTAAATGTGTGCTTATTGTGCACTTACCGTGCACTTTTCGGCCATCGCTGACTTCCAGTCATGAAATCCTCATCCCTCAGGATGATAAGATAAGACGGCAGCGCTGATAACAGCTGATAACATTCTTTAACAGCTGTTAAGAGCCGCTGTCCCGTTAGAGAACAATAGTGATGTATTTAGAGAACAGACCGCTCACTGTTCTCTAAATACATGCAATAATGTACTACAGGGCTGATTTAGTACCATTAGTACCTATGCAAAAAGGTTGCTCAAAACTGTCAGTTTCTGACAAATTTTAAACGATCATTAGTGTGTGTAAATGCACCTTGAGCATGCTGTATTCAAACAGACCATTTACAAAGGATGACTATTGCTCAAAATTCATTCAAACAAACGAATTTGAGCGATAATCGTGCAGTGTAAATGCAAAACAATTCGCTTACTATCCGTACACAAATAAAAATAAGCACTGGATCACGGGCTTGTCATAATATGGCATTCATCATAGTGATATGTTGCCCTACTGTACATAAATCTGCTGATAATTGAATGTAGAACATACAAATTTTTGTTCTCTCAAACTTTGTATGAAATTGAGAAAATTGTCTCATGATTAGAGATGAGCGAGCATGCTCGTTTAAGGCAGATACTCGAGCATGCATCGGTCTTCTCAAGTGACTGATTACTCGACCAAGCAAATGCGGGAGGCGGCGGGGTAGAGTGGTGGGGAGCGCGCGGGGGGGGGGGGGGGAGAATGAGAGAGACCTCTCTCCCCCCCCCGCTCACTCCCGACGCACCCTCCCCCCTGCATCTACTCATGATCTAAAGACAATGTCGTTATACAGAAACTTTACAATATCTCTGATAAGGTGCTGTACAAATACATCATAGAGCAACACTTGCAGGTCCTACGGCGCCGCGGTAACCGCATCCTGCTCTGTAAAGGCTCCATACACACAGCTTTGCCTCCTTAGTTAGAAAATCCATTTTCTAGCAGTTGAAATCATAATATTGCTTGTCCTTACAAATAAGTAATAGAAACAGTTGCTGGAGGTTAGAGAAATGTAGAAAGGCAGAATATATGTAGAAAACATGTAAAATGTAGTTGAAAAATATTGCTTTACCAAAACTTCTACAGCGATGACTTGACCTGTTACACAGATCCATTGACCACAGGTTCAGAATATAACTTTATAGCATCCAGTAAAAAAATAGAAAAAAAGTTTTTCTTGCTTCCTTATAATAAGTATTTCATGCACGGTGCCGTGTGCTCCTGGATGGGGATACTGCTGGCTGCACCGTGTTGTGACATAATGAGGAAGCAGCATCAGAAAAACCAGTCAGGTCTGACAGCGGTGCATAGGCAAGACTTCTGCAAAAATGTTACATGTTTGTTAGAGTGTGGCTGCTGTTCTTTTCTTTTCTTTTAATTACTTTTATGCCTGGGCACTCAATGGTGGCAAATTAAAGGCACTTAATAAAACTATAAATAAATAAGTCACTATTCTATTTTAATTCACAATGGCTTTTGCAAATTGACCTACTACTGAGTTATACATATTTATAGTCTCCACACAGATATTTAAAATGATTATGGAACATAACGCTTTTGTTAGTAATTCAGTCCAAAGTTTAAAAAAAAAAGCCTTGAAAAAGAGTACAGTAGTGGATGGAATGGTCTGGCACAAACAGCGAGAGAAGCTGCGCTATGGTACATAGTAGAACTTCAGAAAGAGCGGGTTATACGTGGTACAGCTATAGATGGAATAGTCTGGTACATAGAAGTGTTATAGAATAAGTGATATGGCACAAAGCTCTAGAAGTAATGAATTATATAGATAAGGCAGTGCTCCTGGGATATTAGCAGAGGATAGAACTAATAAGGTATCACCCTTGTTTGTATTTATGTTTATTGTTTGCATTACATTGGGCGCAATAGTCTGTATATCCATCCCTATTTTACCCCCTATTAAAATCCATCTGGAAAAACCTACTCCACTGGTGGAAGCACCATTAAACCTTTCCAGTCCAATTGTATCCTGGTTTTCCTAGGGGTCTTACTCTTTTTCTGCCATTGTACATCAGCGCTATATGCTGGCTAAAGCCAGTACTGCATGAGGTGACACATTGTATAGGCTTTGACAGCAGAGAGGCTGGCAATATACAGTAAGAGAACCCAGATGGATGCCTTCCAACATTGGAGCTGTACAGCCTTAAATCATAATGTCTTAAGATGTCAGATAGTGGATTGGAAAGGGTTAATTTGTACTACAACACCCCTGTGAAGTAAGTTCTTTCTAAATATCACCCTTGATCTTCTCCTTCGAGTGCTAAGGCTTTTTTTTTACCCACTTTGCTTCTAGAAGTAATGAGATGGCACATAGAAGTAGCTTGGCACATAGTAGAGCTCTAGAAGAAGTCTGGCACACAGGAGTTATCTAGCACATAGTAGAGCTATAGATGAAATGATCAGGAACACAGAAGTAGTCTGCACATAGCAGAGGTCTAGAAAGTGTGGCCTGGCACACAAAAGTAGCTTGGCACAGAGTATAGCTCCAGAGGTGTGGCCTGGCACACAGAAGTTGCCTGGCACATAGTAGAGCTCTAGAAGAAATAGTTCAGCACATTGGAGTGGTCTGGAACACAGTAGACCCCCAGAAGAAGTAGTTTGGTACACAGGAACAATCAATGGTCTGAAGTACAATACAGGTGGGTATAGAGTGGTCTGAAACATAGTAGAGCTAGTGAAGGAGTGGCCTGGTACATAGTAGAAGTTGGGAAAGGAGTTGTCTGCAACATAGAAGACCCGGGGAAAGATTGGTTTGTTACTGTGTTGTCACCGGAAGTATCACGAGAAGGCTGTTTCCATCATGTATGTCTCAAGTGAAACATCTAACATTCTGCTCTCTTCTGTCCTAATTCCAACAGCTGTGAAATATTTTCTGCACAGAAAGCCATCATGTAAAATGTTACTTTTTGAAGTAAACCTAAGGGGAGGTTTAAACCAAAATCACAGAAAAGGAAAATATAAACAGACAAAAAAAAAATCACAGAAAGTGTCAATATACTTACTGATATAAGCGTATGTTTACACGTAACGGAAATTCAGCAGAATTTCCACAGTGGAAAATTCCGTGACAAATTCCACAATTCCGCATTTAAAACAGAGTTAAAATTCGCAGCACCAGTGCAGATTTTGATTGGAAATCAGCTGCGCTACTGCAGTTAATTTCAGAAGACACCATGCTCTCTCTCACCTCCAAAGCCTTTGCACTCTCAGCTCTTCCTTCACTGGGCACCCAGCGGCCTCTAATGAGTAGACCACCGCTGGCCACTTCCTCATCACCTGAGCAGTGGCGCTGTGCTCACTAGAGACCAGCTGGTGCCTGGTAAAGAAAGTGCCAGAGGTGCAGAGACTTCGGAGGTGAGAGGGGGCGCATTATTTTCTGAAATCAGCTGTGGTGCATATTTTGACTCTGTGGATGCTTTGATTTTAGGGAGGGGGTCTTTTGATAGCTGGCTAAGAACCCCCCCCCCACCCCACCCATTTATGTAAGTAAAGTCCTCAAGATTTGTGGTCCCTCACGAGCGCAGAGGATCGTTTTGCATTTATTTTCACTATTTTGACTGTGAGCCTATTGCGGAGATGCGGGGATCTTGCCATGGAATTTTCTGTTGGTGAATATCCGCAGGATTTCTGCTACATGTGAAAATACCCTGAATGTTTTGCTTGAATCTTAAGCAGGGCTGCACAACCTTTCCTGATTCACGAGCCACTTGGCCAGACTACACCAATACCAAGGTAAACAAGGTAAAACATTAGGAGTTATACCCCATTTGAAAGAGGTATGACATTTTGACAGTAAATGCCCAAAATGTTTGCTAGGTCTTGGTTCCACTTCTAGGACTCCAATGGATTTAGAGAATGGAGGTCCCTTGCGTAGCACTCCAAAGATGAAGAGTTGAGGTGGCTGCTGTACATACAAGCTGAGTATTTCACAACTTCCACAAACTACAATGGAGACAACATGCACATCTAGTTACCTCTCTAGAAAGTATCTTGTACTTTGGAGTGGCAAATACATCGAATATGTATGCTATATTTTCTGGCTATGCCATAAACATGTCAGAATGGAATATCCCTATGAAGAAGTAGTCTGGGTAACATTGATGGTCATGAACTTTGCATAACATAGAAGGAACGTTTCCTGGTTTGCTTCTTTAAGCTCCTTAAAATGGCACTCATACAGTCCTATATTGCCTAACTACTTAGTACCTGACATAAGAGTGATAGTCATACAGGGCCAACCATAACAGTAACATGTATAGAATGCAGCTGTGAAGAAACAGCCATTTCATTTTGGGAGTATCAGGACACCCACAAAGCATGGGGCCACACATAAGGCCATCGCAGACCATATTTGGTCCCTGGGCGGTGGGTTGTGCACTCTTGATTTAAAAGGTCACCATGTTTCTCATTCCTTCCAGAATCCAAGTTTAGTTATAAATAGTTTGGCTGATTTTCGGATGGCTGAGCACAAGATGCATGGTATATATGTGGGACAAGCATATTTTACCCAATAGATGTAATTATAAATCTTAATCATTTTCACACATTATTCCTTTTGAAGACAGACATACATTTTAATCAGTGTCTCTTTGGAATACTAGTTTATGAATTATTAATTAGCAGACGGCTTCCTCCTAAAAATATCATGAAATGCTGCTCGCACAATGCGCAGAAAAAAAAAATAATAATGATAATTAAAAAATGAAAACAACTGAAAGAAAAAAAAAACTTCTACCTCATTAGTGCTGGGCTAAAGACATGTGATATGAACTCGGAGTAATTAGCAAACAGCTCGTTTGTAAAAGAATTTACACTTCAGTGGTTGCAGAGAAGGCGTATGTTTCGGCACGTGTAGGAGCCTTGGCCTTGTACATATTGTTCCAAAGAAAGGCAGAACAGGTTGCAGAATGTCAGATGTTTCACTTGGGACATTCGTGTTGGAAACAGTCTTCCGATGACACTTTCAATTTTGGAAATTAATAAAAAAATTAACATATTTAATGTAAGATGAGGAAAATGGGTCAAAGATAGAAACTGGTATGTGGTGGATGTTGAATACAGACTCTGAGCGGTTTTCAGCCCTTTTGTCTATAAAGAACTATTAGTTTTGTGTAAATGCGTTGCTTATGAGCTTTAGGTTGCACTAAGGGTTAAAAAACAAATTAGGGCATATCAGAAATATTGATCGCGGCAGTTCCAGATACCCTCACTAGTAGTAAGAACGAAAAGGCAGAAATCCTCAACTGAGCACTGTACCTCTTCGGCTATGATTGTCGAGTGGTGTACAGGCTCACAGACCTTGTTTTGAGTCTATATACTACTGTAAGCAGAGACAAAAAGAGCCTACTGCCCCTTTGGTTTTACATATCACTATGACATGCCAGAAATATTCTTTTTTCAAACTTTAGTAACACTTTAACTTTTTTGTGTTTCTCTAGTCAATAGTGATGAACTTTTGAAAAGTTTGATCCATCCAGTTCACCGAATTAGTTAAAACCAAACTAGAACTTTACCACTATCCCTAAAACTGGCCTATAGCACCATCTAAGAGCCATATAAGTCCCGTGTAACAGTCTTAGGTCACCTAGGAGTGTTTCTAAGCACCTTTGAGCTCTTTCTAAGGCAAAATTAATGAAGAAAAAGAAGAAAATAGAGAAAGGAGGCAAAAAGAAGGCAAAGAACGAGGTGGAAGGAGGAAGAAAAATATTAAGAGAAGAACCACCCAAAGTTTAGGCTCTTGCAGAACTAGTTTGATCCCAAACAGGGTTTGACTGTTTCGATCACTCAACATTACTAATGAGAGTCAAATAGAGTTGACACTACATGTACCAAAGTGCCATCCACTTGTGCAGTCATCAACTTATACATGAAGATCTTCATCACTATACAGTAGGAAAGTAATCAAACTTGGTATTGTCCTATCACAAGCGGTACAAATGTAAAAAGTGAAACAACATTTAAAAAGGTTCTAGACATTTATCTCATGACTACTGTATTTCCCTGCTTATGATTAATGGGGATTTAAAATTGAAGGGGTTTCTCATTGACAAGCCCTTTTATATATTCTATCAAGGCATATGGACATGAAAGAGTGGGGTCCACCACAGAAGATTCCCTCTTTGAGCCATACTAGAGAGCTAAGGCAAACAATGTGACCAATATATAGTCCATTGCCCTCCCAATTGTTAGAATAGAACTATTCACTCAAGAATGGAAGCATACTGTTGGTAATTGGCTTAACAATATTCATCCTAAATATGCAAAATACGTAGGTGTCAACATTGCCTAACAGTATGCTAGAAAGACTAATAAAGTGAGAAAAGCAACACCCGCTGACCCACTGGGGCAGGTAAACCTCCTACAAGCAAAAAATGTCGTTATTTAAGATACTTTTACATTGCAGACCCCTAATTAAGGCCTCAAATCCGCGCATCCACGGACATGCCAAAACATGTGTGAACGAAGCTCCATGCCCATTGCAATAGTCTGCCAGCAACCCCTGCAGTGATTTTTGGGGAAGGGCTTTAAATATGAGCCATTCCCGGAAAATCATCCCTAGCATGAGTAAAAAAAATTATATATATATAAATAAAATCACCTCTCCGCCGCTGTCGGGGCTCAGGCACGTCTAGCTGCTTGGTCCCCCTGCACTGCTCTGAAGCTCTTTCAGGAGGCGGGGATTTAAAATCTGCTGAAAAGGCTGTGTCTGATTGGCTAAGCACTCAGCCAATCAAGCGTAGTGCTCAGCCATTTATTGAATGACAGCTGAGCGCTGCCTGTGATTGGTCACAGCTCTCCGCCAATCACAGGCAGCGCTCAGCTGTCATTCAATGAGGCATGGGATTCTTTACTCACCTCTGGAAGTGCCATCATCACTGAACACTGTGACAGTGCTGTCACAGTGTTCAGTGACAAGGGGATTCCCAGCAGGGAATATTGATGCGCAGCATGGACCTATGGCGCATGCATGTCCTATCATTTGCAGGTGCGCGTGTTTGCACACCTGTAAAACATAGACATGTGAACACATCATTGGAAACCAATGGTTGTAGTAGACACGTGGTCATGTGCGCACAATTGTACGCACATAAACACGCTCATGTAAAGCCACCCTAGCCTGGAAATCTCTCTGTCACTGTATATCTACACAGTAAATATTTCATACATTTCATATAATGAGCTCTATGAAGCATCACTTTTTATACAGTATATTAGTTATATGAGTTACATAAATTACAATATAACCTGACTTGCAAAACTAAAGGCTGATAAAGTGGCTACTAAGTTACAAAGTTTAGGCAGTCTTGGAAAGAACTTGCTAATGTGATATACTAGCAGGCAGTGTGGTACACAACAGGTTAATCTAGCATCCCTTTTTCCATTCTCAGAGGCGTTCCCGCGGGAACTTATTAATGAAATACCACTGAAATCAGCAGGACTGTGGCTGCAGCGACCAAACCAAAATATGCTTTAATGATCAGACTTCTATTCTAATAACCGGCTGTGCAATGCATTGGAATCCTACAAACGTATAATTGAAAACTTTGAAGATGAGGAGGTTTAGTGTTCGAGATTTCTATGTTCTCTGATTTGCTTTAATTACTTGGAACAATCATTTTAGCAAGCTTTTGTTTTCTTGTTTCTTTCTCCGTGATTTTAATGGATTATGGGAATATATTCAAGAAATTTGCTGAACCTGTGCACCTCGTTTCACAAGAGCAACGCTTCTGGAAGTTGCTGAGTAGACGGCAAAAGGTGCTTCTCCATTCTAAGGCTAATATATACAGTACATCGCACTACACAAACGTGTCTCTATCATTCCTTCCTCCTATTATTTATGGTATCTTATTGGAATTGTAAATGATACTGTGTATAATTAGATAGGTGACTGCAAAGGTGAACTACATATATATATATACAGCAGAGTTACATCTAAGGAGTCTCTAGGCGCAGATTATCTGGCACCTTAGACTCCGCTGTACAAGTAGGCCAAACCTCAATGCATGGTTTGTACGCTCTTACAATAGAAAACAGAACATGCGGTACACATCTCTCACACCTAGCACCCCATGCTGCCTTCTCCTTGTCACTTGATGGGTATCCACCTCTTGTTACATTACTATGACTATCTATTTATCTATCTAATATCTATCCATCTATTGTAAGCAGGTAAAGGGTGAGGTTGTGGATGGAGTATATATCCCTCCCAGACTCTTAGTCTGCACAGGGTGGAGATCCAGTCTATAGCTTCACCCTAGCTCTCAAGTCAGCTGTAGGCACTGATTCCCTTACTGGAGCATAAAAGACTGCAGCTCCAGGGAGTCAGTGCCTGTCAAGCTGAGGAGGGAGCAACACCTCACTGTGTGGACCTGAGCACCCTGCGTGGTGCCCCTGTTATTTTGAGAAGGACTTCTCTGTTTTGCTTTGGCTTTATTTGGACTTTACTTTGAAATAAAACTGAGCAAGTTTTATTCACTGGGTGATCCAGTGTGTCTTTGCCACCCCACCCCCTGAAGGACTTTCTGACACTATCTATCATCTATCTCATATCTATCTATTTCATAGCTATCTCTCTATATCTATCTCTCTATCTCTATCTCTCTATCTCTGTCTATTTAGCAAATATCTCATATCTATCTATCTATCTATCTATCTATCTATCTATCTATCTATCTATCTATCTATCTATCTATCTATCTATCGTGTTTTCACCAAAAATAAGACAGGATCCAATATTAATTTTTGCCCCAAAAGAGGCACTAGGGCTTATTTTACTTATCCAGCAGGCTTGGTACAGGTCCTTCCCACTGCTTTCCAGAGCTCCAGCGCGGTTCCCGCAGTGCTCGTCCGCCTATACAAAATCACTTCCTGGTTAGAGGATTCATACATCCTGCCTTTATGACGCGATGGCTGTGATTGGTTCTTCGAGTACTGCGTTGATTGGCTGAGCTATCACAGCCGTTGCATTGTTGAGGCGGGATTTATGTATTGGCTGATCTGTGGCCAAGGACTATGGGAACTACGTCGGGACTCTGGAAAGCAGTAGGAAAGACCTGGATCAAGCCTGTTGGGTAAGGGACTCGGCTGACCTGGAAATGCCTTTTCACGCACCCAATGCATTTCTATTGACTTTTTTTCTAACTGTAGCTAGGACTTCTGGGTAGGGCTTATATTTCAAGCCCACCTGAAAATCACGAAAAATTATGCTATCTCTGTCTATTTATCATCTATCGCATATCTATCTCATATCTATCTATCTATCTATCTATCTATCTATCTATCTATCTATCTATCTATCTATCTATCTATCTCATATCTATCTATCTATCTATCTATCTCATATCTATCTATCTATCTATCTATCTATCTATCTATCTATCTATCTATCTATCTATCTATCTCATATCTATGTATCTATCTATCTATCTATCTATTAGAGATGAGCGAACACCAAAATGTTCGGGTGTTCGTTATTCGGAACGAACTTCCCGCGATGCTTGAGGGTTCGTTTCGAACAACGAACCCCATTGAAGTCAATGGGCGACCAGAGCATTTTTGTATTTCGCCGATGCTCGCTAAGGTTTTCATGTGTGAAAATCTGGGCAATTCAAGAAAGTGATGGGAATGACACAGAAACGGATAGGGCAGGCGAGGGGCTACATGTTGGGCTGCATCTCAAGTTCACAGGTCCCACTATTAAGCCACAATACCGGCAAGAGTGCCCCCCCCCCCCCCCCTCCCAACAACTTTTACTTCTGAAAAGCCCTCATTAGCATGGCATACCTTTGCTAAGCACCACACTAGCTACAACAAAGCACAATCACTGCCTGGATGACACTCCACTGCCACTTCTCCTGGGTTACATGCTGCCCAACCGCCCCCCCTCCCCCCCACAGCGCACACCAAAGTGTCCCTGGGCAGCCTTCAGCTGCCCTCATGCCACACCACGCTCATGTCTATTTAGAATTGCGTCTGCCATGACGAGGGACCGCAGGCACACACTGCAGAGGTTGGCACGGCTAGGCAGCGACCCTCTTTAAAAGTGGCGGAGCGATAGCCCACAATGCTGTACAGAAGCAATGAGAAATAGAATCCTGTGCCACCGCCATCAGGAGCTGCACACGTGGGCATAGCAATGGGGAACCTATGTGCCACACACTATTCATTCTGTCAAGGTGTCTGCATGCCCCAGTCAGACCGGGCTTTTTAATTCATAGACACAGGCAGGTACAACTCCCTATTGTGAAGTCCCTGTCGACCCACAGCATGGGTGGCTCCCTGGAACCCACCGGCGGTACACAGAAATATCCCATTGCATTGCCCAACACAGCTGAGGTAGTAATGTCGTGCTTAATGCAGGTGGGCTTCGGCCCACACTGCATGCCCCAGTCTGACTGGGGTTCTTTATAAGTGTACAGATGTAGTAAAAACTCCGTGTGCACCTACAGCATGGGTGGGTGCCAGGAAGCCACCGGCGGTACATAGAAATATCCCATTGCATTGCCCAACACAGCTGAGGTAGTAATGTTGTGCTTAACCCTTTCCAATCCAATTTGTATATGGTTTTCCTAGGGGGCTTACTCTTTTTCTGCCGTTATACAACGGCGCTATATGCTGGCTAAAGCCAGTACTGCATGAGCTGACACGTAGGATAGGCTCCGACAGCAGAGAGGCTGGCAATATACAGTAAGAGAACCCCGACGGACGTCTACCAACAACGGAGCTGTACAGCCTTAAACCCTAATGTCTTCACAGGTCACACAGTGGACTGGAAAGGGTTAATGCAGGTGGGTTTCGGCCCACACTGCATGCCCCAGTCAGACTGGGTTTCTTTATAAGTGGAAACAGATGCATTTATAATTCCCTGTGGACCCACAGCATGGGTGGGTGCCAGGAAGCCACCGGCGGTACATAGAAATATCCCATTGCATTGCCCAACACAGCTGAGGTAGTAATGTCGTGCGTAATACAGGTGGGCTTCGGCCCACACTGCATGCCCCAGTCTGACCGGGGTTCTTTACAAGTGGACACATGTAGGTTAAACTCCCTGTGGACCCACTGCCTAGGTGGGTGCCAGGAAGCCACCGGCGGTACATAGAAATATCCCATTGCATTGCCCAACACAGCTGAGGTAGTAATGTCGTGCGTAATACAGGTGGGCTTCGGGCCACACTGCATGCCCCAGTCAGACTGGGGTTCTTTACAAGTGGACACATGTATTAAAAACTCCGTGTGCACCTACAGCATGGGTGGCTCCCTGGAACCCACCGGCGGTACATAAAAATATCCCATTGCATTGCCCAACACAGCTGAGGTAACGTCAGCTGTAATGCAGGTGGGCTAAAAATTAATTTGATTACACTGTAGGCGAGGGCCCACAAAAATTGCTGTATCAACAGTACTAATGTACATCCCAAAAATTGGCCATGGCCAGCCAAGAGGGCAGGTGAAACCCATTAACCGCTTTGGTTAATGTGGCTTAAGTGGTAACTAGGCCTGGAGGCAGCCCAGTGTAACGAAAAATTGGTTCAAGTTAAAGTTCCAACGCTTTTAAGCGCATTGAAACTTATAAAAATTGTTCAGAAAAATTATTTGAGTGAGCCTTGTGGCCCTAAGAAAAATTGCCCGTTCAGCGTGATTACGTGAGGTTTCAGGAGGAGGAGCAGGAGGAGGAGGAGGAATATTAGACACAGATTGATGAAGCAGAAATGTCCCCGTTTTGGATGGTGAGAGAGAACGTAGCTTCCATCCGCGGGTGCAGCCTACGTATTGCTTACGTATCGCTGCTGTCCGCTGGTGGAGAACAGAAGTCTGGCGAAATCCAGCCTTTGTTCATCTTGATGAGTGTTAGCCTGTCGGCACTGTCGGTTGACAAGCGGCTACGCTTATCTGTGATGATTCCCCCAGCCGCACTAAACACCCTCTCCGACAAGACGCTAGCCGCAGGACAAGCAAGCACCTCCAGGGCATACAGCGCTAGTTCAGGCCACGTGTCCAGCTTCGACACCCAGTAGTTGTAGGGGGCAGAGGCGTCACCAAGGATGGTCGTGCGATCCGCTACGTACTCCCTCACCATCCTTTTACAGTGCTCCCGCCGACTCAGCCGTGACTGGAGAGCGGTGACACAGTCTTGGTGGGGAGCCATAAAGCTGGCCAGGCCCTTAAAGACTGTTGCACTGCCTGGGATGTACATGCTGCTCGATCTACGCACATCCCCTGCTACCTTGCCCTCGGTACTGCGCCTTCTGCCACTAGCGCTGTCGGCTGGGAATTTTACCATCAGCTTGTCTGCAAGGGTCCTGTGGTATAGCAACACTCTCGAACCCCTTTCCTCTTCGGGAATCAGAGTGGGCAGGTTCTCCTTATACCGTGGATCGAGCAGTGTGTACACCCAGTAATCCGTCGTGGCCAGAATGCGTGCAACGCGAGGGTCACGAGAAAGGCATCCTAACATGAAGTCAGCCATGTGTGCCAGGGTACCTGTACGCAACACATGGCTGTCGTCACTAGGAAGATCACTTTCAGGATCCTCCTCCTCCTCCTCAGGCCATACACGCTGAAAGGATGACAGGCAATCAGCCGGTGTACCGTCAGCAGCGGCCCAAGCTGTCTCTTCCCCCTCCTCCTCATCCTCCTCATGCTCCTCCTCCTCCTGTACGCGCTGAGAAATAGACAGGAGGGTGCCCTGACTATCCAGCGGCATACTGTCTTCCCCCGCCCCCGTTTCCGAGCGCAAAGCAGCTGCCTTTATGGTTTGCAGGGAATTTCTCAAGATGCATAGCGGAGGAATGGTGACGCTAATGATTGTAGCATCGCCGCTCACCACCTGGGTAGACTCCTCAAAATTACCAAGGACATGGCAGATGTCTGCCAACCAGGCCCACTCTTCTGAAAGGAATTGAGGAGGCTGACTCCCACTGCGCCGCCCATGTTGGAGTTGGTATTCGACTATAGCTCTACGTTGTTCATAGAGCCTGGCCAACATGTGGAGCGTAGAGTTCCACCGTGTGGGCACGTCGCACAGCAGTCGGTGCACTGGCAGCTTAAAGTGATGTTGCAGGGTGCGCAGGGTGGCAGCGTCCGTGTGGGACTTGCGAAAATGTGCACAGAGCCGGCGCGCCTTTACGAGCAGGTCTGACAAGCGTGGGTAGCTTTTCAGAAAGCGCTGAACCACCAAATTAAAGACGTGGGCCAGGCATGGCACGTGCGTGAGGCTGCCGAGCTGCAGAGCCGCCACCAGGTTACGGCCGTTGTCACACACGACCATGCCCGGTTGGAGGCTCAGCGGCGCAAGCCAGCGGTCGGTCTGCTGTGTCAGACCCTGCAGCAGTTCGTGGGCCGTGTGCCTCTTATCGCCTAAGCTGAGTAGTTTCAGCACGGCCTGCTGACGCTTGCCCACCGCTGTGCTGCCACACCGCGTGACACCGACTGCTGGCGACATGCTGCTGCTAACACATCTTGATTGCGAGACAGAGGAGGAGGAGGAGGAGGAGGGTGCTTTAGTGGAGGAAGCATACACCTCCGCAGATACCACCACCGAGCTGGGGCCCGCAATTCTGGGGGTGGGTAGGACGTGAGCGGTCCCAGGCTCTGACTCTGTCCCAGCCTCCACTAAATTCACCCAATGTGCCGTCAGGGAGATGTAGTGGCCCTGCCCGCCTGTGCTTGTCCACGTGTCCGTAGTTAAGTGGACCGTGGCAGTAACCGCGTTGGTGAGGGCGCGTACAATGTTGCGGGAGACGTGGTCGTGCAGGGCTGGGACGGCACATCGGGAAAAGTAGTGGCGACTGGGAACTGAGTAGCGCGGGGCCGCCGCCTCCATGATACTTTTGAAGGACTCCGTTTCCACAACCCTATACGGCAGCATCTCAAGGCTGATGAATTTTGCTATGCGGACGGTTAACGTTTGAGCGTGCGGGTGCGTGGCGGCGTACTTGCGCTTGCGCTCCAACAGTTGCGCAAGCGACGGCTGGACGGTGCGCTGAACTACACTGCTGGATGGGGCCGAGGACAGCGGAGGTGAGGGTGTGGGTGCAGGCCAGGAGACGGTAGTGCCTGTGTCCTGAGAGGGGGGTTGCATCTCAGTGGCAGGTTGGGGCACAGGGGGAGAGGCAGGGGTGCAAACCGGAGGCGCTGAACGGCCTTCGTCCCACCTTGCGGGGTGCTTGGCCATCATATGTCTGCGCATGGTGGTGGTGGTGAGGCTGTTGGTGTTGGCTCCCCGGCTGAGCTTTGCGCGACAAAGGTTGCACACCACTGTTCGTCGGTCGTCAGGCGTCTCTGTGAAAAACTGCCAGACCTTAGAGCACCTCGGCCTCTGCAGGGTGGCATGGCGCGAGGGGGCGCTTTGGGAAACACTTGGTGGATTATTCGGTCTGGCCCTGCCTCTACCCCTGGCCACCGCACTGCCTCTTGCAACCTGCCCTGCTGATGCCCTTGACTCCCCCTCTGAAGACCTGTCCTCCTGAGTAAGCGTTGCACACCAGGTGGGGTCAGTCACCTCATCGTCCTGCTGCTCTTCCTCCGAATCCTCTGTGCGCTGCTCCCTCGGACTTACTGCCCTTACTACTACCTCACTGCAAGACAACTGTGTCTGATCGTCCTCCTCACCCACAGAAAGTTGTTGAGACAGTTGGCGGAAGTCCCCAGCCTCTTCCCCCGGACCCCGGGAACTTTCGAATGGTTGGGCATCAGTGACGATAAACTCCTCTGGTGGGAGAGGAACCGCTGCTGCCCAATCTAAGCAGGGGCCCGAGAACAGTTCCTGGGAGTGCTCCCGCTCCTGAGCAGGTGTTATTGTAGTGGAGTGAGGAGGCTGGGAGGAAGGACGAGCAGCAGACAGAGGATTCGGATTGGCAGCAGTGGACGGCGCAGAACTGCGGGTAGACGATAGGTTGCTCGAAGCACTTTCTGCCATCCACAACAGGACCTGCTCACACTGCTCATTTTCTAATAACCGTCTCCCGCGTGGACCCATTAATTGGGCGATGAATGTGGGGATGCCAGAAACGTGCCTCTCTCCTAATCGCGCAGCAGTTGGCTGCGACACACCTGGATCAGGAGCTTGGCCTGTGCCCACACCCTGACTTGGCCCTCCGCGTCCTCGGCCGCGTCCACGTCCTCTAGGCCTACCCCTACCCCTCAGCATGCTGTATTACCAGTGATTTGATTTCACAGGCAGGAAATAAATTGGCGCAAGACTGCAGGCCAAATATAATTTTTTCCCTTTTTTGAAAACGAAAGGCCCCACTGCCTCTAGTGAATGAATAATCTAAGTTTAATAACTGTGCTGTTTTCCTGCTAATGTGTCACAGAACGTGAGGGTAGCAGAGTTATTAACTGTGGCAGAGCAGGTATTTTTTTTCCCAATTAAGGAAAGCAAATGGCGAAGCCAGGAGTAAAACGTAGCTGGGTGCGTATGATTTTTAAAGGTGTCACACGCAGCCGACACGTGTCCACCGCCCTTAGGACGGACAGAGGCCGGACAAATAGAATTATTTTCCGTTTTTTGGCACCAAAAGGCAGCACTGCGTATATTCTATGAACATGTGAAGTTTAATAACTGTGCTGTGTCCCTGCTAATGTGTCACAGAACGTGAGGGTAGCAGAGTTATTAACTGTGGCAGAGCAGGTATTTTTTTTCCCAATTAAGGAAAGCAAATGGCGAAGCCAGAAGTAAAACGTAGCTGGGTGCGTATGATTTTTAAAGGTGTCACACGCAGCCGACACGTGTCCACCGCCCTTAGGACGGACAGAGGCCGGACAAATAGAATTATTTTCCGTTTTTTGGCACCAAAAGGCAGCACTGCGTATATTCTATGAACATGAGAAGTTTAATAACTGTGCTGTGTCCCTGCTAATGTGTCACAGAACGTGAGGGTAGCAGAGTTATTAACTGTGGCAGAGCAGGTATTTTTTTTCCCAATTAAGGAAAGCAAATGGCGAAGCCAGGAGTAAAACGTAGCTGGGTGCGTATGATTTTTAAAGGTGTCACACGCAGCCGACACGTGTCCACCGCCCTTAGGACGGACAGAGGCCGGACAAATAGAATTATTTTCCGTTTTTTGGCACCAAAAGGCAGCACTGCGTATATTCTATGAACATGAGAAGTTTAATAACTGTGCTGTGTCCCTGCTAATGTGTCACAGAACGTGAGGGTAGCAGAGTTATTAACTGTGGCAGAGCAGGTATTTTTTTTCCCAATTAAGGAAAGCAAATGGCGAAGCCAGGAGTAAAACGTAGCTGGGTGCGTATGATTTTTAAAGGTGTCACACGCAGCCGACACGTGTCCACCGCCCTTAGGACGGACAGAGGCCGGACAAATAGAATTATTTTCACTTGTTTTACAAGCAAAAGGCAGCACTGCATATATTCAATGAATAATAACTGTGTTGTGGCCCTGCCTATACAATTCTTTCCCTGCAGTATCAATGGAGGGTGCAATGCTCTGCAGAAGCGATTTTGAGAAGCAAAAAAAAATGCAGCACAGCTAACAGCAGCCTGGACAGTACTGCACACGGATAAATATGGCCCTAGAAAGGACCGTTGAGGTTCTTGAAGGCTACACTCACTCCTAACACTCTCCCTGCCTATGCAGCACTTCTGTCCCTAATGCCAGGTGCAACGGTCTGCAGAGGCGATTTTGAGAGAAAAAAAAATTGCCACTGCTAACAGCAGCCAACACACAGCTATCAGTGGCCCTAATAAGGACCTTTGGGGGGTCTTGAAGCCTACACTAACTACCAATTCTTTCCCTACAGCAGCTCCGGTACAAACAGCACTGTCCCTCATCTAAATCACACGGCATCTGAGGCGAACCGCGGGAGGGGCCGACTTTTATGTTCGGGTGACACCTGATCTTCCCAGCCACTCACAGCAGGGGGGTGGTATAGGGCTTGAATGTCACAGGGGGAAGTTGTAATGCCTTCCCTGTCTTTCAATTGGCCAGAAAAGCGCGCTAACGTCTCAGGGAAGGAAGTGAAAGTAACCAGAACACCGCATGGTGTTCGTTACGAATAACGAACATCCCGAACACCCTAATATTCGCACGAATATCAAGCTCGGAAGAACACGTTCGCTCATCTCTACTATCTATCTATCCATCTATCTATCTACAGTGAAGGAAATAAGTATTTGATCCCTTGCTGATTTTGTAAGTTTGCCCACTGTCAAAGACATGAACAATCTATAATTTTTAGGGTAGGTTCATTTTAACAGTGAGAGATAGAATATCTAAAAAAATCCAGAAAATCACATTGTCTAAATTATATATATTTTTTGCACTTTGCACAGAGAAATAAGTATTTGATCCCTCTGGCAAACAAGACTTAATACTTGGTGCAAAGCCCTTGCTGCCAAGCACAGCAGTCAGACATTTTTTGTAGTTGATGATGAGGTTTGCGCACATGTTGGAAGGAATTTTGGTCCACTCCTCTTTGCAGATCATCTCTAAATCATCAAGATTTCGAGGCTGTCGCTTGGCAACTCTGATCTTCAGCTCCCTCCATAAGTTGATAGTTAAGGTTTTGCATATCCAAGTGATTCTGACACTGTTTTTTCACCACATGTTGTACTTCATTTAGGTTGTAAAAATAGACCGATTTAATTTTTGTATATTTATGAAAAGTGCAAAAATTGGGATTTTTTTTTTTTAATTTTCATTTTTTCACATTTTAATTGCAATATCGCAAATATGTGCACATGTACTGTACGAATTTGTGATTAGAGATATATTTTCATCTGTTTACTCTATTCCGCATGCACATTTGAAAAACCTTCGTTTTTTTGTTTAACGATTTAGGAGACGTATAAATTTAACACTAATTATTAACATTTTGAGAAACATTTTATTTTCCTACACCAAGCCAAGATAGCAAAGGCTCATAGGTGTCAGAATGATAGATACCCCCACAAATGATCTCATTTTAAAAACTACATCCCTTAATGTTTTCACTGAGGGGGGTCAGGAGTATTTTGACCCCACAGTTTCTTTTCAGGAGTTAATGCAATTTAGAGGAGAAAAAATAAAATTTCATATTTTTGAAAATGTCATTTTAAAGACAGATTTGTTTTCTATAGTGCACATGGAAATGTGGATTTGCACCCCAAAATGGATCCCCCTGTTTGTCCTGTGTTCAGAAACATACCCATTGTGGCCCTAATCTTATGTCCGTATGCACAACGGGGCCCAAACCAAAAGAAGCAGCCGGTGGCTTTCAGAACAGACATTTTGCTTGAGGGTGATTTAGGACCCATTGCCCACTTGTAGAATTCTTGAGCGGCCAAAACGATGGAGAATGCCCACAAATGACCCCATTTTGAAAACTAGACCCCTTAACAAATTCATCTAGGGGTGTGCTGCGTATTTGGGCCCCACAGTTTTTGAATGAATTTAAGCAAAGCAGAAGGAAAAAATTACGAGATAAAACAAACTTTTTTTTTCACTTTTACATGATCATTGGATAACAGCAATCATGTGACTGGGAACCACATACAGCGGTTCCCGGTGACTGCTCCCTGCACTCAGCTACTCAATCTAGCCGGAAGCAGGGAGTTTAAAAATTTCCCGGGCCTCCCAGCCCTCTGCGCATGTGCGTCACATAATGCTGTTTGGCGCTCATGCGCAGACGCCAGCATCAGGTCTGGGGAGGACGAGAACGCCGCCGGACATCACGGAGGACGGGGGCAAGTATCCTCAGCTCCCCTTACAGATCCCGTCCGTAAGGGTTGCTGAAACTTTAACTTTTTTTTAACTTTATATTGACTTTAATGTGATCCTCATTATCCTGTGGATACTAGAGATCACGTGAGCGGGGGAGGGGATCCGCGACCCGGGATGACAGTTCTAGGATGTCAACTACCTCCGGTAACCGACAGCAAGGAGATTTCACATCCACAACCTGCAGGGCTTTAATCCCCAGAGGATGCATGTTTTTACGTGCTCTGGGATTAAAGCCCTTTTAGGCAGGATGTAGAAACACTATGAGCTGGTCACTAAGGGGGTTATACAAGAAAGAAATTGAATACAAAAGTCATATGTACCCCAAAAGGGTGTAAAATTTACAGGTTACTGCACAAAAAATGAGCCCTCACACAAACTGACTGACAAAATAATTAAAATGTAATGGGGTGCAAATACGGCGACAGAAAGTTTTGTTACATTGTAATACACTAAAAGCTGTATCAATTTGGTATTGCAGTAATTATAATAACCTGTAGAATAAAGATAACTTGTCATTTTTACTGCAGCTTGAATGCCATAACAGCAAACGACCTCCAGAAATTGCGCAGTTGCTGCAGCTGGAAATCATTAATAACAGTATCCACTGCTAATTTGACTTTTGATTGAATAGTGTACTTGGCCGTCAGCAAGCTCTCTAAATTGGTCTTACAACACCTTTTAGAACAGATTTGTGTGCCATCGCTGTCGTGGTTTACCCCACAAGGGTGCTTTTGCCCAGATCACTCCGTTTCCTTTTATTTTATTTCTCTTGGCTCTGATAGAATCCAAGATTTGTGGCGTAAAATGACCGACTTTGAAAAAAAAGGCATGGATTTGTCATACTCTGTCAGGAGATGTTCATGGTATATACTGTATGTCTATGTGTGGCTGTGATATGATTTGTATGCTGTCAAATGTTTTGCTGGCATGTCAAAATACTATATTTAATTTTGTGTCAAGGGAAAATGAAGTCCATATCAAAATTTTCAAAAATTTAAGGCTGAACACACCTGGACCCAAAGAAGTGGCAGCAGTTCAAGATACCATTTTGGAGAATTTAGTGGAATTGTTACGTCCGCTTGGTGCACAAAAGCGGCATTCCACAAAAGGGACACAAGTGTGTCCATTTCAAACCTACAAACACACTCATCAAACAATAAATGGGAAGGCTTTCCCTAAATACTTAACAAACGAGGGAGAGACCCTGCCTATCACGGCAGACTGGTCGCGTCGATAGATGCGGGTCTGCACTCGTACCTGGGACCCAACTATCCCTGATTAGGGAGATGGAGAGAGGAACTAAACAGACACACAGGACATGACACCGTACTGACACACCAAACACAGAACAGGACTAAACATATGAAAAATGTCTGGGAACCAGCACAGACATATCAAACACATCGCTGTTCACACCAAACATACAACAAATGGTGCATAAAACAGGAACCCCGCCCAGAGCTTACACGCAAACAGCTGAAATACCCCAGCAAGTCTCAGTGTCCTCATACCAGGGGGACAGACAGTCAGCGACCATGCCGACATAGGCAACTATGTCACTGATCCATAACTGACACCCAGACGAGTTATTAGATGTTTGGAGGTCGCACCTATCAGGGTAAGGAAAGAGGGGTTCTGCATATGATACAGACAAGGACTACAGGTGTCCAAACCGTCTTTAGGGAAGTAGAGAGACACAGACAGACAAGCAGGCAAACACAGCTCAAAGTGGGCACAAGACAGTGAAGTTCAAGCAGTAAAATGACCAGCCTCAACTACTGAGAGATGCTGGTCTTTATATGCTGCAGAGTAAAGGGGATTGGCTGGCAGAAATCACCATACCCAGCCAGCTCAATCATTCAACACCTGTGAGCTGTGCTGCTAGAAACTCTAGTACTACAGGTCCCAGCAGCACAACGTAACAGGAATATTCTCTTCCCTTCCACACATAGACATAAATTGGATAGCAACAACAGATTTGAATGCTCTTCTGAACTGCATTATGGTCCTGAGTAGTGATAAGCAACCCGAATCAGTAAAACCCTGATTGTGGTTGCACTTTACTAGAAGTTTGGCACAAACCCAAACCGGAGCTATTAGCAAAGTTCCACCTGAAACAGGGTTCTACTGGTTCAGTTTACTCAACACTAGTCCTGAGCACTGGTGTATAACACTGTCTAAGAGCCATAAAAGAGTGTTATAATACAGAGCTTTTATGGCTCTTACACCAGTTTTAAGGAGTTTGGTGAACTTCCGATTCGGTATAAACTAATTTGGACCAAACCCAACTTTTTGTAAAAGTTCAGTAAAACAGCCGAATCAAACTTTTCAAAAGTTTACTCATCACTAGTCCCGAGTTTCAGCCCCATTTATTTTCCTAAATGGCCCCTGCAGCTTTTTTTCGTATGCAGATGCCAAGAGGGCATGTAGCCTAAAGAAAATAGAACTTATGTCATAAAATCTGCCTGAAGAAGAAGTAGCACACAGAATTGACTCTACTACACATATGACTATTAGCACTGTTGGCTCATAATGCTGGGGCCAGGGGTTCAAATCTTTGCAAGGGCAACATCTGCATGCAGTTTGCATGTTCTCACTATGTTTGTGGGGGGTTCCTCTGGATATTCTGGTTAACCTCCCACACTTTAGTTGTTTGTAGAAAGTGAGCCGCAATGGTGACAGAGCCCAGTGTCAAGTGAGGACAATCTGTCTACAGTGCTGCGGAATAAATAAATAATGTCGTCTGTGCAAGTTTTTCCCTGTAGGTAGGACATCCGTTATACGGCCATTATATAGTAACTGACAATATACAATAACCTTTACTGAGAACTTCTTTAAACTTGCATTGAACTCGTGTAAGTCATTGAGCGCGATCGGATTTTTAGCGCTTGCAGCTCCTATAAACAGAAGGTAAGATACAATATGCTAAATTATGTAAACCAAAGGACCATGGGCATCGGTAAGCAAATCTCAAATGACCCTATGTATAATTCAATCCCACCAAACTTCTTCCCCTTCTAAATAATTCCCACGTTTCCTAAATAAGCTCCTCGCTAGTAGCCTGCCCTGTTTTCCTTATTCACAGCTTACAGAATAAGGATGGATTTAAATTTTTAGAGCGAGACCTTATAGCCTGCAAATTGGATCTCGGCATACGAGTCGAATTCATGTGCATGAAAAGTCTGAGCGATCATTGCCTATATCTGCTAGTAGAAAGATGTCGGAATCAATAAGTACGCTCTCACCCACACAAAGGTTTCCACACATTATTCCGAAATGATTTCTGTAGATTTTTAATAAAGGACTCAAAAAATAGCGGCAAAAAACCCAATCGAAAATGACTGGAAGCGCTTTATTGATTGCCGGGGTGGCTGGCAGACAAGGAGAGGAAAAATAACCGTGAGTTTCCACCTGTCAAATGACAAACAATAAGTTTCCAGAGGAACTAATGAAGCTGACATCTCAGAGACCTACCAAATCGTCCAAGACGTGTGAAAGGGAGGGAAGAAGAGAGATGCTTCAGGAAGGTCATTAAATTGTGCTCCCTGGGTTATAATTACAGGGGGACAAGTAGTAATCTTGTATATAGTAATCATACTGCTGTGTAACGGTTGCATGATAATGATTACACAGGAGTACCAAATACTTAAAGTGCTTAAAGGCGGTGGGCACCTTCGTGGGCAGATTTGTTTTTACTTCTATGTGTTTATTTTGGGACAACAATTATTTTGCAATTGAGTTTATTTCAACAATTTGAGCAGTTTGTTTTCTGCAGCTTCTATGTGTCCCTGAATATAGTAACTGCAGACTAAGGCCTCCTTCCCACGAACGGTTTTACGCCGCGTAAATTCGCGGCAAAAATCCGCTGCGTTGCCCCTTGCTATTAGGTTCTAATGAACCTAATAGCACAATGCTCACGATGCGGAATTCCACCGCGGAATTTCGCACCGTGAAATCTCCCGTCCTCACCCGCAGCATGCTCTATTTGCCGCGGGTGTACGCGCTGATGGCTTCCATTGCGGTCAATGGAAGCCGTCCGTTCACGCTATCTCCCGCTGTAACACAGCGGAAGATAGCGTGAAAACGCTTCCCCGCCTACCGCCGCGGCGGTTTGTATTCCCTTTATTTGCACGTGCAGAGAAAAACGCAGCATGCTCTATTTTTGTGCACAGTTCCCTATAGAAGTCCACAGAAGGCACGCAAATGCATTTGCGTATACCCATGTGAAGCCACAATTAAGTATATATTTCTTACTACCGTCTTTCCCAAAAAATATGACTGTCATATTAATTTTTGCCCCAAAAGAGGTGCATGGTCTTATTTTCGGGAGATGTCTTATTATACTTACCTAGCAGACTCGGTCCAGGTCCCTCCACACTGCTCTTCGGAGCTCCGACGCATTTCTTAAAGGCCTACACAAGGTCACTTCCTGGTTATTAATAAAAAGGCCCTGCGCTGCCAGAGATGGTGATAAAAAAGAGAGTTGCTTGTATTTCGTGAGTATAGTAACAATCCGGCACTTACTTAGTAGGAGGGGGGGTATGTAATTCAGAATCCAGCTCCTTGAAGAGATGACTCCAGGTGGTTTTTCTTCCAAACCAATAAACTTATACACCAATTTTATTGTTATTTTCTTTTTTAATATGAAGCATGCAAGGAACATACATGCATAATCCAGACAGACAACCCGTTTCGGTACCTAAAACCTTGTACCTTTTTCCATCTTTTCACCTACTTCCTGGTTATGGGATTCATAAATCCCGCCTCCATGAAGCGATGGCTGTGATTGGTTCATCCACTGTTGCTCAGCCAATCAATGCAGCGCTCGATGAACCAACGTGATGGCTGTGATTGGTTCATTGAGTGCGCATTGATTGGCTGAGCAGTGGTTGAAGAACCAATCACAGCCATCGCATTGTGGAGGCAGGATTTATGAATTGGCCAATCATTGTTACAGCTCAGCCAATTTAAAACATTTTGCAAAAAACAATGTGTTGGTTGTGATTGGTTCTTCAAGCAGGAAGTGATAGTTTGTGAGCGGCTGCAAGAAGTGCCTTGGAGCTCCAGAAAGCAGCGGGAGGGATCTGGATCAAGAGTGCTAAGCAATGTATTTTTTTTAATGTAATGCTGTTAGGGCGTATTTTTGGGATAAAGCATATATTTCAAGCCTTCACTGAAATCCCGAAAAATCAGGGTAGGGCTTATTTTTGGGGAAACAGGGTAGCATAATACGCAGTGGAAAGAGTTCATTCATATTAATGGGATCATTTACAGCTGTGCAATTTTCACGTAGCTTTTAGTAATAGCCCATTTAAATCAATGGGCATACATAAATATACAAGAAATACACAGGAAACCTGCATATTTGCTGCATATTTATGCACAAAATCAATAGGATTATTTTAAGGGGAAAGGCAGGAATATGCTGTGTATTGATGTGTGCAAAAAACTGTCAATAGGCAGAAACACGAACGGTATCAGCCTATTCCGGACAGTCAATACGCTGTATATTCATGGGCTGAAATACGCATACATAAATGGGACAACTATAGGCTGAAAAATTGCCTAAATGAGCGATAGTTGTCGCGTGTAAACAGAAGTGCCAACGGGGTAAAGAGCGAGAAATCACTGAGGCAGTCACTAGTCACTTTGTCTCAGCGCACTGAAGCGAATGGAATAGCGAAGGACTCCTCGCTCAGTTTAAACGGTTACATGTAAAATAATCCTTAATCTCAGTAGGAGACCCATCAGTGAAACTGGGCTGACGGCTTTAGGCCCTTTTACATGGCAAGATAAATTGGACCAAGCATGCAACCTGTGGTGACTTATGGTCCCTTTACACAGGTCAATAGTTGGGTAAATGATGGCGTGAGCGCTGACATCACCACTAAGGTCGTTAGTGCTCGTTCAGAGCATTCAGACAGGCAGATTTCACCACAGGCACTTCATCTTCTATGTGAAGCACTGAGCAGGGAGCATTTACACAGAACGAGAAGCCAGCGATCCATGATAGTTTTTATGCTGACTGGAAGTCAGTGATAACAACTTGTAACGACTTATATCGCTACATTTACACAAAACAATTATTGGGTAATTCTGATCGCTCACAACCGCGCCTCTAGTCAACCTTCTGCTACTATCACCAAGTTGTACAATGCCTGTTCATACCAAGCGATGCAGTGGTAGACTAAGGATAATCTGACTGCCTGTTAACTGTCCGTGGAGACAGACGGGCTGGAACAAGCTTAGTCCGCTCTGCCTACATTTACTAAGCGATGATCATCCCCGTTTGTAAAAGCACAGAAGTGATCATCGCTGGGACAATCCATCCCCCAGTGTAAAAGGATCCTTAGACTGCTGTGTCAATATACAGCGATATGTAGGAACTGCAGAAGACAAACGGTGCAAAAATTTTAATAACATAGCATTGCAAAAATTATTGCCCAAGCAAAAAGCTTGCATTTAATGCTTTGCAATCCAATTTTGGATTTAGGGTTTCCTAGGGGGTTTTCTCTTTCTGCCATTATACAATGACGCCATCTGCTGGCTAGAGACAGTACTGAGGTATGTGACATGCTGGAGAGGCCCCTGACAACAGAGCAGCCAGTAATGTACAGCAAGAATACTCTGCTGGATGTCTTCTGACACCGGAGCTGTACAGCCTTCAATCAGAATGTCTTCAGACGTCAGACAGTGGATTGGAAAGGGTTAAGTGACAATCAGCTGATTGGCCCAGGCAGCTGGAACCAGACAAATATTTCCCCATACCAGGAAAAAGTTGTATTTAGAGATGAGCGAACGTACTCGTTTTGAGTAATTACTCGATCGAGTACCGCGATTTTCGAGTACTTCCGTACTCGGGTGAAAAGATTCGGGGGGCGCCGGGGGGCGGGGGGAGGCGTGGCGGAGCGGGGGGTAGCAGCGGGGAACAGGGGGGAGCCCTCTCTCTCTCCCTCCCCCCCCCCACTCCCCGCTGCAACCCCCCACTCACCCACGGCGCCCCCCGAATCTTTTCGCCCGAGTACGTAAGTACTCGAAAATCGCGGCACTCGGCCGAAAAAGGGGCGTGGCCGAGTAGGTTCGCTCATCTCTAGTTGTATTACATTTGATCAATGTAATAAATGGCCCAGCCTGCAAGAGTGAGAGCAGCTCTTTGTTTGCAGTTATCTGCTCATGAAAGGGGTAGTGCCAAACTGGGCATCTCCCTCTATAATGTACACGTGTCCTTAGGGAATATGGGAAATGGTTGCCTTAGTACGTCAATCCCTTTAATATTAAAGTTATTTAAAGTAAAAAGAAACGCTTCATAAAAGTATAGAAAACTTCCACGGAAGAAAAGAACTATTGGCAGTTTTAGCACTAGATACCCTACTGGCCCGGGCATGTGAATATTATCAGAATGATTCCTTTCAGATTGTCAATATAGGTGAAATGAATACTGGCACAAGGAAAATGGTCATAAGGGGGATGCCTTGCAGGGATGTAAAGTTTGTTTTTTACTATTTGGCTATGATTCAGCAGGGAGGTTTAGATACACAGACACACTGTGGGCTATAGAGCTACCCTGCTAGCGATGTGCACAAGATTCTTGTATTTGTATTCATGTAATTGTCATAAGAAGTGAGGTCTGATGTGAGTCCTGTGCAACTCTATTGCCACTTTGCAGCTGTCAGTTTCAGAGGTCTCCATGTTTGTGAGAGGGGACAGATGACAAGACTAAAACAATCCTGTTGGGAAACATCTGCAGTATAATGCTATAGATTATTTACATTTTTAAATCCAGAATACATTAAAGGGGTTGTACAAAAAACAATATTGCATATCCATAGGAGAGGTGATAAATGTTTGGTAGGGGTCTCACCACTCAGACTCCCATCGATTCCAAGAATGGAAGTCCTGTGTTCACTTCTACTCATAATTGCAGGCTCACTGCACCCACTTACAGGGATGTCAGTGCAGTAGTTTCAGGCACTAGGGTGGAGCCTCAGGTGTAGCAGCTGCAGGTCTGGAGAGTAGTCAGAGAAGAGCCAGGAGTCAGCAATGGGAGGTTTCAGTTTGCAGTACAGATGGGTGAGGCAGGTAGCGTAGTCAGAAAGGAAGTCAGAAGTCAGCAAAGCGAAGTCTCAGTTTGCAGTACAAATGGATGAGGTGGGTAACGTAGTCAGATGGAAAGCCAGAAGTCAGTATCAGGAGGTCTTGTAGTAATAGTAAAGGAGCAGGTAGAAATGGAGCTTGACCAAATGCTGTGGAGCAGAATAATCATGCAAAGAAGGAAGGATAAGGGCCAGGTTTATATAGCAAGCCTAATCAGAGATAGAGATGGGGTCAGAACAAGGAGGCAGGAACTGGGTAACCTGGATGAGAGTCATGCATGGAAACTGTCCAAAGGCTGGATGCCTCAACAGGGAGAGCTGCCGGCTGAATTACAGGAGATCCAGCTTTCGATTCCTGACAGTCAGACTGAATAGAACAGTGGTCATGCAGGCATGACCGCCACTCCGTTTAGTCTTCTTCCCACTGCAGGGGGCAGCAAGACCACAGTGAGGAGGTGGGGGACACAGGACTCTTGTTCTTGGGATCGTGGGGGGGGGGGGGGGGGGGGCAAAGCTGAGATCCCCACCATATCAGACTTTTACCACCTATCCTAAGAATAGGTAAAAAAAAAAAATTTTTGTACGATCCCTTTAACTGATGTTACTGTTTAATGAAAAGTGTTGCTCCCTTGAAGTTGGTTATTGGGGTCTTGTAGTAGATCTTGCACTGCAGGCCAGGAGCTTTATGTTATCCTTCTGCTCCCGAGATCACGATAAGGGCCAGTAGATAGTGGAGGGTCTTGGACATTTGCTCCTTTTGCTTTGCCCCTAATCTGGCACTGAATGTACCCATGTCAGTTTACAGTATAGATGCAATGTGAGCTTTGATGTATTCATTGTGTATACAGTAATACACAGCTGTGTGCAGCCATAATGTCCTTTGGCAATATACACAAGTGATTGGATCAAAAGTTATTAATTAGTGATCAGCTTGGAAGGGGTTACCTGGACCATAGGGTATTCCTGAAACTGTTTATAATACCGGACTCTACAAATATTACTTTTTCCAAAGCCCTGGGATTAAAAAAGATTGTAAAATGATTTAAGCAAAGCACGAAGTAGCCAAGATTTTAATTAGCGTGTAATCCTGTGTGCAGTGCTAAACTCTGAAGGATAAGGGGAGGAAGGACTTCTTATCAGTGTAAACTGAACTACTGTAGTTGCGTTAACCCCTTGGTCACACACAAACTGCATATCTCTATTCATCCTCCTGCACACTACATGAAATCAGATTATTTTCCATCCCTTGCTTGACCTTCCATCCATCAATATACTCTAAATTTGAATTAATTTTGACCCGGTGTCACATGGGCGTATGCGCACCTACTTGCGTATTGGGCGTTGTGTATTTGCATCCACATGTGTTTGTTTTACTGTACTTTTTGCATTCGCAAAGAAAACACACAACCACGTTCCCATTCCTTGAAATGGGCAATTAAGTTAATTAGTTCAATGTATGCCATTTTTGTGCGCAATTGCGCAGGAAAATAGAGCATGCTGCATATTTTTTTTGCACAACCAAAATGCGCTTATGCGAACGAACGCATTGAAATCACTGGATTCTATTCACTACGCATCGCACACGCAAAATTATTGCGCTCCTACAGCAGGTCGATGTTGATTTCTCGACGCTGTACACCCCATGCAGTTCGTTGCACCACAGTCTGCAGTCCGTTCCTCTGCTGCACCTTCACCGTGCAGTCAGCAATTCTCTCTGCAGACTATCGCACCACCTGGGACCAACAGCGCTGCTTTTTACTTTCTGTCTCTGTACTCCATCTCTTGGCAGCTCCTTATAACTCTGATTCTCCCCCTTGTGATGCAGTTTCTCCTTTTTATATAGGGCCATGCTGCACTTGGAACTTTTGGGTCACTTTTTGGAAGGGGTGGAACTTAATTCTCTAGGGCTGATGAGCACTAAGACCTTTTTGTGCTTCATGTGCCTAATGTCTCTTGTCCTGTAGTTGTTTCTGGCACATGGCCAGAACGCTCCTGTCCTTTCCCCTCTGCCCCGTTTGACATGGGGTTGAGTTCAGCGTGGCAACTTGTCACAGCCCTAAGCTGCTATGGTAAGAGGGAAGAGCAGGGCAGCACCCTCCCTCTTATATCTATGCTGCCCTGAACCCACTGCCCTAATACTTGACTATGTATCTGGTATATTCAGCCATAGGGTGCCTACCCACTTGCGATTTTTTTTCCTGTGATGTTTTGCGTTTTTTCTCAAGAGCAATTAGTGTTCTTGTCCATCTGGGTTTTTTTTCTGTTTCGTGGGGTTTTTCACATAGGAACTGTCAGTTGCATATGTCTCCTTATTTTTCTCTTAATGCACCCATGATTGTCAAATGGAGGGCTGCAAAAAATGCCGCGAAAAACGCGCAAAAAACGCCTCGAAAACGCCGCGTTTTTCACGCGCGAAAATCGGCAACGCAAGTGGGTAGGCGCCCATAGACTGCAATTATGGCTACTTAATTGAAAACTTGCTACTATTATCTAATGGCCATCTGCATCAAAACATTTACACATATGGCACCATTTTCAAGACACGTCTGGCCATAGTAGCATATGTACGACTATCATATAGGTTAACCAATACCGACAACTGATGCTCATATAGTATGTCTGTATTCCATAATAGTCATTTTACCTTGCTGTATAAGCCCATACCGTGCAGTATAGCTTGCTTCGTATAGACCATTTACCTCTGAGAGTCGCTGCTCTGTTTATTTGGCATCTATAACTGTGCTTATTCGGAAAATGCAATAATCAGTTTTCTTGTAGCAAAAACCAATGTGGAGTATCCCCTGCAGGAATATCTCGCTGTAACTTGGAGCATGTATCATTTTATTGTTTCAAACTCAAATACAGAGAATATTGTGCCGCTACATAATGCACCAACAGCCGTTTCTTCATCTGTGGCTCATATCTCATACTTGTATGTTTGATTATGTTTGTCCGTGAAGACTCAGCGACATACCAAAAAATAAATTGCAGTGGGGTTTCTGTTAATAATAGGCAACGGCATAGCTAGAGAGCCTGTAGGTAGCATTTGCATACATAAATCTATGGCCACACACTGAGATTGTGTCCTTTAGCATTTTGGAAAATATACAGTAAATGTCGGAACTAAAGAAACCGGGGGACAGAATTATTGACTTAACAAAAGAATACGTTTTTTTGTGTAGATAAAACCCTAAACTATTGGTGGCTGGATGATACTAGAGCGTGGAAGGATTTTAATTAGAGACGAGCGAGCATACTCGCTAAGGACAATTGCTCGATCGAGTATTGTCCTTAGCGAGTATCTCTCCGCTCGAAAGAAAAGGTTCGGCTGCCGGCACGGGTGACAGGTGAGTTGCGGCAGTGAGCAGGGGGGAGAGAGGGAAAGAGAGATCTCCGCTCCGTTCCTCTCCGCTCTCCCCCGCTGCCGGCAGACGAATCTTTTCTTCTGAGCGGGGAGATACTCGCTAAGGGCAATGCTCGATCGAGTAATTGCCCTTAGTGAGTATGCTCGCTCATCTCTAATTTAAATTGTTTTTTAGGTCAGCCCCTTCCTGCTTTCTACTTTATCTAGCCCCTCTTACCTTGGATGGTGTTTTAGTCAATCTTCAAGAGCTTAAAGGGGTTATGTAAGCTTAAAAATGGCAGATTGTCCTTTTCCCCCAATAATGCCACTTTTTGTGGTTAAAGAGGATCTGTCAGCACTCCTCACGGGTATTTTACTAGATTGACCCGCTGTTTACTACGCGAACATAAAATGTATGGAAGAATGGTTGTAAGGGTTTTAAGAACTGTCGAGCCGAAGATTCGGCTTGAACTGTTCGCCGTCCGCGGCTTGGTCTTCCACGTTTTGGGGACATGGCAACAGTCAAACTGGTAAGCACTTGATATGAACGACGCTCAGCAACGCTTGACTCTCCCTAGCAGCGCTGTTGGCTGAAGCACTACTGCGCCACTAGACTTAACATAGGAACTTTGACCTTCCCTGACTGATCACTCAATGTATCAAACTCAAATTTTATGATTATACGGCGGTGGTGAGGATGTCACAAATCTAATGACACCAAAATCATGCAAAAGTTTATCATGAAGGCCCTCCCACAGCTTTCCTCTGCATCACTGGGTTTCTTAAGAAAGCCCCTCAATGCAACACTAGCAGTCATGGACATTGCTAGACTCTTAAAAGAATAAGCAGAGGCTAAATGTATAGGCCACCAATGCCAAATCTGTAATATGCTACACCCCCCCCCCCCAAAAAAAAAACCATCCATTTGTCATTTATAATACTATTACTTTCTTATATGATAGAGGAACCTTTTGGCCCCGAAGGCTCTAGGGCCCAGTAGCATCTGCTACCTCTGCATTCCCTATAGCTATGCCACTGATTCCTCATTAAATAAAGATTCTGCCGCATCTTTTCTTGGAACTCTGCATTGTGCTGTTCCTGTGTTTTAAATTGATAACTGGATGTCACCATTCCCCTTGTCAATGGGGTGTGTCCCTACATAATCTGATGCTATCAGCACTGATTGGACAATGTCAGGCTCTGTAACCCCCCCCCCCCCCCAATGGTAACACCCAAATGACGATTTATTCATAAATTTCTAAGAAGAATGACTGAGAAATGGCATAGTGCAGATATGTAAAAAAGGATTCTCTGTGGTTGTAACTTAATGAAGAATATAAGTATTAAAACATGTCAGGACAGCTAACAGATGCTCTTTAAAGCTGAGGTGGAGTACAACGTACAGCTTATGGATACAACTGGTGCGGTTTATGCTGATTGTCAAGACCGTATGAACAGAAACAAAGCCAAGATGTAATCAGTAATTCTGTTACTTTATGACTAGTGTAGTGTTGTGTAAACCAGTCAAACTCTGTGTTTGAGTCAAACTTTGCTAAATGTTTGGTTCAGAGCGACCCCAAATGTCGGGCGGCTCATCCCAGCAGAACCCACTCTAAGGGTAATGGTGGTGTAGCTGTGTGGTTAGCACTGTGGTTTATGGTTCAAATCTGACTGAGGGCTCTCTCACACAAGCATTTTTCGTGGGCGTATCTACAATGTGGGGAGCATGTGGCCCTTACATCCCTTACAGCGAGAGCCTCGCTGCCAGTCAACACAGAACTCTCACGGTAATCAGACATACACAGGACCCTTAACATAAATGTCCGTCATAGAGGCTTAAGTTAAGCCAGCCTATGATGTTCATTTATGTTATTGAGGCTTAATCGGTTAAAAATAGGCGGCACCATAATATATACCTCCACTCCTATTATGTTCTGTTCTGCTGCAGAGAGCTATGCATGCCACATACAGTTTTACCCTCCTACATTCAACATCGCTGCGGCTGGCGGTTTGCTGACAGCTGCCTACTTGTGTTGGCCTTATTTGTTGCTGATTGGACTCACCTGCAACATGTTGCCACCTTGTAATATTTTTCCAGGGCTGCTTTTGGTTCTCATCACAGAAGGTAACAGTGCTAAGCACTGAGCAACATCACCACCAACATTATACACCAATTTTAGGGGTATTAGTTCAATCTAACGAAATAGCGGCAGAGGAACCCTATGCAAAATACCCAATTAGAACTTCTCCTTGAGCAGATATTCAAGCATACTTAAAAAAGTAACTTAAAAAACTTCAACTTTCATTAAATATACTGCAGCATCTATTCTTGCTGGCTGATATAAGAAGCAATTTCACCCGTGCTAAATAGCAGGAGACGAGCACTTCCCAATCTTTGTGACTTGTGATAGTGTAGCCGACTGAAATTCAGTGGATGGAATATCTTTTGATTTTCACCGTAAGGAAGGAATTCTGCATGTTAACTTCTCTCTATACTCTAATTACATTAATAAAGAGATATATGATAATATAATACAACAAAAACTTGTGTGATATGGGAAGACCTACTATATGTGTGACCTGTGCAATTGCATAGGAGCCCAGTAGCTGAGGGAGCCAACTGCTACCAAAAAAGCAACTTACTACTTTCTATTCATTTGCATGTAAAGGACAAAACTAGTGAGTTTCATATCTAACAATTACTGGTGAATTGTTATAGGCAAGTCTTCTATGATTAGCAATTTCAGAACAAGGGGCCCATACATTGCACTTTGGTTGTGGGTGGTCATATTGGGATGTAGACTCAGGATATGATGCAGCAGAAGGAGTTACCAAACAATGCAGTATTTATTTATGGCCCAAAAAGATATAAATGTGCAATGTTAAAGTTACAGGAAATTAGTTAACTTTTCCAGTTGCTATTGCTAGCTACAGCTAACTAACTCTTAGGATTGATAATGCTCTACAAACAATATGAAGTAATGCAGGCACTACAATATCAATACTACAAGTCAAGAAACCTTTTAGAACAGAAAGACAACCTATATAGTATAATGCATAGTTCGTATTTAAAGGGGTTCTGTCACTAAAAAAGAAAAATGCTCTACTTATCTATTCCTCCCCCATCAGTCTACTTACCAGATCTTTACCTCCCTTATCTTCTCCTGTCTCCTGCAGTCCGGGGGCTCACTTCACCTTCACTTGCCTGATTCTGCTCCTTCCTGTGAGGTTATGTACATTAGGTTGGCAGTCTTCCAATGTACGTTATGTCACAGCTCACAGGCCAGCAAGAGGACTGCCTGTCTTCTTCAGAGATTGCTCATGCGAGCTATCTCTGAAATAGATTACAATTCCTTCCTAGGCAGTGAAGCTACAGCACAGGGATGTGACCTTCACTGACCCAGCAGGAAGGAGTTTGTGATGAGCAGCCTTCATAACAAGCTGGGCTCAGACTGCAGTGAGCTGACCTGAGGCACTGCAGAAGCTCAACCAGGAGAAGATGTGATAAGGAGGCTGACAGGGAAGGGATAGGTAAGTTCAGATAATTTTTTTAAATGACAAAACCCCTTTGAGGGAATACCACTTCATTTTTTGCAGTTCATTAATTTTGAAACACAACTTAAACAAACTCTAATAACAATATCTCTGAGATTTTAGACTTGACTAGGTTTAATGTTGCTTCCTATGTCCATACCCATATTCTCAAGCTGGGAATTGGTAACAGCAATTTGAATAACAAATGTCCCACTGCTCACAAAAGTTCTCTTGTCACTGGTTGTAGCAAGCCTGCTGACTATTTATTTCCTATTGGTCTACACACCTAGAGGCTTTAAGGTTTTACTGAGGCCGGCCTCACTTACGAGTTGTTGCTAATAAATACTCTAAAGTCCTTCCTGGTCTTAGTCTGTGGTTCAGCAGCACAATCCTTCTCTTTGGTCTTTATGCTGCTCCTATCCTTAGGTCTAACTGTACCTAAGCCAGTGCAGCAGCACTCCTTCTGCAGCCTATTATGCTCCATCAGCATTTGCAACTTCATTTGGGCTCTCCAGCAACAACTCTGCTCTCTCTGCAGGCTATTACACCTTTCTAACAGCTCCTCAGCAGAATGTTGCACCTTTCCAGCAGCATCTCCACTAACTATCACAGTCCCTGCACTCTCCTGTGGTACAGCAGGAAATTGTTTATTACAGTGCTTATATCATCTCACTATAAAGTTCCCAGGGAGCATGCTCAGTTCAGTTTGGAGCGGCCATCTTAGTACTCCATTGTGAAGCCTAGTACACCCTTTAGCAGTGTTTCTCAACTCCAGTCCTCAGGACTCCCCAACAGGTCAGGTTTTCAGGATTTCCTCAGTATTGCACAGGTGATGTAATTATTGTCAGCGCCTCAGACATTGCCACAGGTGTTCTTACTATAGGAGATCCTGAAAACATGACCTGTTGGGGGGTCCTGAGGACTGGAGTTTAGAAACACTGCTTTAGGGGAACCCCTTACAGTTGCATAGGGATTCTATTCTGTCTTTGTCCAATGTGGAGTAGGAAAAGCTTCCAGCACGGTATGACTGACTATCCACACTCTATGCTAATCTCCCGCCAGGAGATATAAACTGTGTAGCTGCCTCAACCAATCACTTCAATCTATAGTGTGTAATTCTTAGTTGTCTACAGAGCCTGTGGGGTGGTTGTATTTGCACTGGAGATGTAACATTTTGAACCATTGCAAAGATTTTGTTTTACTCATTTCTGTTTTTGGGCTGCAGTTAAAATCATTTACAGGCAGTTTGGGCGTTTGCAGAGTAATCTTGTTCTTCTAGCATTACTCCCTCCCATGCCACTTCTTGTCAAATTCCAGGTGATAAGGATTTAAACTGCAATTAAAGTGTCCGACACACGAGTACATGTCCTGGAGACTCAGCTAATTGAGAAATGATGTTTTCACACACACTAATGAAATTCAGATACTTCCCTAGTCCATCGATTCCCCAACACACAAAAGCTTCACAGCACATCTCCACTCACTCGATATCTCTTAACCAATTAAGTCAAGCTGTTACCAGTCCAAACACTGGATTATGCTAAGAAAATGTTTCCCCTGCACCACAAATCACCGCTCCAAATCCAGACAGCGATTTATATTTCTTGGACAATATTCTCTAGGAATTGCTGAGAATGGGGCACTGCATCAATAGATTCAGATACTAATACAATTAGAGTTATACTGTAGGCATGGATTCTTTTCTTCCAGTTCTAGGAAAGCTCTGGGAAATACAGCAGAGAAGTGAAGTATTACTCAAAGATTCAAATGGACACTGACTTTTCAATCAGCTTATATGATAGCCAGTGTGATAACTAGCACAAGTGCTGACTATTGTATTCACCTAAAATGACAGTTTTGTGCTGAAAATGACTGAAATTATGCCTTTTTTCCTTCTAGCTTGCTGTCCACTGTTTGCTCTAAATTGATTGACAAGAGATGTTAGAATGAGTGAAGGATGAGTTATTGTGTTTATTACAATGTACAGAGAGCAGAACAAAGGGGAGGGGGAAAGGAGGTGAAGGGGAGATTTACACAGAGTCTTCCTGCAGGCTAATAGTACGTAGATATCTACTGTGTTTTAGCAACAGAAATTACACCTCCACTGCTCACTCTTGCTGTACACTAGACTACAACATGATTTTATGACTGTGTGTGTTATAGATATTTAGAGAGCAAGACATGCCTTTCTCTGTGTACAGTTCACAGAACACAGCACATCAGCAGCTCCTCCCACCAGTCCTGAGAGATCTGAGTATCAGATGTACACATTGCAGAGGGGAAATGGGGACAAATTCTAATTAAAATCATGTAATGGCCAGTAATAGAGTTATTCCTCATATACACAACTATACACATATAGCAGCTCTTTCTGAAAAGTTTTCTGAAAAGTTAGGTGTGCTTTATCTATCAACGTTGCTGTATGAGGGCTTGTTTTTTGCGGGATGAGTTGTATTTTTCAATGGTGCTATTCAATGTACCATATAATGCACTGAAAAACTTGAAAAAAAATTCTAACTGAAGTGAAATGGAAAAATCAAAATGCCACCATCTTTGGGGAGGGTTACATACTGCAACACAAATGACATGATAACTTTATTTCTGTGGGTTGGTATGATTACTACGATACCAAATTTATATAGTTTCTTTTTTGCTGTATTACTTTTATTTTTTCCAAAGATATTTAATTTTTTTTAATTATTTTCTGCCGCCATCTTCTGACAGCCATAACTTTTTTATTTTTCCATCAGGATAGTTGTGTGAGGGCTTTTTTTTTGCGCAGCTTTTATTCATAACATTTTGGAGTACATTCAACTTTTTGATTGTTTTGCATTACATTTTTCTTGGGGACAGACTAACCCAAAACACGCAATTCTGCCGTTATTTTTTTCTCTGACCACGTTCACCGTACGGGGTAAATAATGCATTACTTTGATAGATTGGATTTTTATGGACACAGTGATACCAAATATGCTTTTGGGTTTTATTATTTAGATTCTTTTATTATAAATATGGCAAATGGTTTTTTTTTACTTTTATTACCTTTAGTTATTTTTAATAATTAATACAATTTTTTAAACCTAATTTTCACATCTTTTTTTAGTCCCCAGTAGAGATGAGCGAGCATACTCGTCCGAGCTTGATGCTCGTTCGAGTATTAGGGTGCTCGAGATGCTTGTTACTCGAGACGAGCACCACGCGGTACTCGTCTCGATTAAACGAGCACTGACCATTGAATTCAATGGAGCCGGCAATACAGCCGGCTCCATTAAAAGCAATGGGCTGCCGGCGATCGCGGGATGAATTGTCGGGAAGGGGTTAAATATATAAGCCCTTCCCTGCAATTCATCCAAAAATGTGTAAAAAAATGTGTGACTGCTGCCTCTGATCAGCTCAGTGGGACCAATCAGATGAGAGGCAGCAGTCACTCACCCATTCATAAAATCATGAATGGGTGTGTGAGTGGAATCTGCCTCTGATTGGTCAGGCTGTGACCAATTAGAGGCAGCTCATTCAGCAGGCGGGGATTTTAAATCCCCGACTGCTGAATACTACTCACGGCTGTTCAGAGCAGTTCAGGAGGACTGCCGCTGGCCGCGCTGAACTCCGTCTGCCGGGACCAGGTGAGTATATATATATTTTTTATTTTTACATATTTCTGCATGAATTGCAGGGAAGGGCTTATATATTTAACCCCTTCTCGACAATTCATCCCGTGATCACCGGCAGCCCATTGCTTTCAATGGAGCCGGCTGTATTGCCGGCTCCATTGATTTCAATGGGCTAACATCGTTCTGCCGGGACAAGGTGAGTATATTTTTTTAAAATTTTTACACATTTCTGGATGAATTGCAGGGAAGGGCTTATATATTTAAGCCCTTCCCGACAATTCATCCCGCGATCGCCAGCAGCCCATTGCTTTCAATGGAGCAAGCTGTATTGCTGGCTTCATTGAATTCAATGGGCTAACATCGTTCTTCTCTGCCACAGCTGTTACAGCTGTGGCAGAGGAGAACGATCTTTATGCTGACAGTGCGGGGGGGGGGGCACTCTTGCCGCTATTGTGGCTTAATAGTGGGACCTGTGAACTTGAGATGCAGCCCAACATGTAGCCCCCCGCCTGCCCTATCCGTTGCTGTGTCGTTCCCATCACTTTCTTGAATTTCCCAGGTTTTCACAAATGAAAACCTTAGCGAGCATCGGCGATATACAAAAATGCTCGAGTCGCCCATTGACTTCAATGGGGTTCGTTACTCGAAACGAACTCTCAAGCATCACTGAAAGTTCGACTCGAGTAACGAGCACCCGAGCATTTTGGTGCTCGTTGCTTGATAGGCAATCTGCAATGGCAGCCCTTGGTTCTTTCAGAAGGACCCTGCGGCGGCCATGGCAACCACATAGCACCCTGCAATCTCATTGCGGGGGTTAGTGTGAGACCCCGAACATCTATCGGGGCATTTAAATGCCACTGTCAGAATTGACAGCAGCATTTAAAGGGGTAATAGCTCCAATCAGCTGCACTGCTTAAAGCAGCCGTTGCGGGTGAGTGTCAGTTGTAAAAAACAGCTGGCATTGTATGGAGTGGGATCGCCTCCTGATCCCCCTTGATGCAAACCCCAAACCTCCAGGACGTAAATGTAGCATTAAGGGGTTAAAGACAAGTTGTGATATATGTGTAAAAGCAAGAATATTCTGTTTCCTTCAGTCTCATGTTTCAGATACACCTATAAGCAAGATATCAAACCCATCACCATGCATTCAGCCAGTCGCCATAGGACATTTACCACTAATCTAGTGTCTTGGATGAATCTGAGATCCCACGATTCTCCTGGTACTTTATCAGACATTTCTGCCAATTACTGACTTCTTGGAGCATCACTTCTGGGAAGGTGAGAATGAAAATATAACATTCAAACCTATCTCCAAAGGAAAATATTCCTCCCTTCTAGAGAAAAACTGGGAGCCGACAGAAGAGGCAAAGCAGCAGAGATAAGTGTAGAGCCAATGTCTTGGCACTGGCTTCGTACACACCTGGACTATGTGTGAATTTTCTAATTTTCTCTTCCAGTAATAAGAAAATTTTCACTTTTGATGAGCCACACTGGATATTTCAATGATATATTTGATAGTCTTACATTAGCGCGGTACTATTGACTTTATTTAATTGAAACAGAGCATGGACTCTCAGCAACTGTCAGTATCATGATGTTACTTACCAAGACATAGATTGACTTTTTTATACTACAGGAGTAAAAGACCTGGACTGCCTGCGCTCTCTACATACTGTATACACTCGAATATAAGCCTAGTTTTTCAGAACATTTTTTTGTGATGAAAAGCCCCCCTCGGCTTATACTCAAGTCAGGGAAGGCTTTAAAAAAAACCTCCAGACTCACCTTCCAGACGGCGTCTGTGTCTCCGGTAGCGGTGTGGCAGGCTGCTTGAATTCTCTCCGCTGTCATCCCCCACCATCCTCTTTGCTCGGCTCTGTCATCCCCCGCCGTCAGCGCTTTGTAAGTAAGAGCTGTGATTGAATCGAGCGTCAGCCAACCACAGCCAGTGCTTGATCATTTACAGCCAATCAAGCTGCCTTAGAATTCTCCTTGCTGTCATCTCCCTGCTCGGCTTTCGAATTCCCTGCCGTCAGTGCTGTTTAAGTAAGAGCTGTGATTGGATCGAGCACTAGCTGTGATTGGCTGGCGCTCAATTCAATCACAGCGCTTACTTACACAGGACTGACAGAGCCAAGCAGAGAGGACGGCAGGCGATAACAGCATGGAGAATTCAAGCAGCTTGTCGCAGAGACACAGACGCCGGCTGGGAGGTGAGTATGGAGGGTTTTTTTTACCCAGTATATACTTTAGTATAGCTCGGCTTATACTCAAGTCAATAAGTTTTCCCAGTTTTTTGTGGTGAAATTTATTGTCTCGGCTTATACTCGGGTCGGCTAATACTCAAATATTTACAGTAATTTTCAAAAGTCACATAAGTACATATATCAAAGGCTGTACATTCAAAGGAGTATACCAATATGCTTAACTCATGTGAGGCAAGAGGTTGATACTTAATAAAACTGAATTAAGGGCTCTTTCACACTACCATATTCCAGTTCTGTACAACCTCCAAGTTGTATGCAGCGATACTACTGCATCCATAGGTGGCTGTGGAGCTCTACTATACCTCTAAATGCCTTTAATTTCATGTTAAGAAGCCACAGGGACTCCATGCTCCTCTGTGCACAATGTTTTGCCTTGTGTATGAGGCGTAAACCTGTGTAAGTAGTAAAAACCATATACAGCTTCAATAAAAAAGTAAGTGAACCGCTTGGAATTACCTAGATTTCTGCAATGATTAGTAATATAATGTGGTCTGATTGTCGTGTAAGTCATAATTGGGATGCTATTACATGAGTGCTAGAGTTAGCCACTGGTGCTCATGTTTTCCCAACAATAACTGGGCAGCACCTGTAAGCGCAGGTGCTGCCTAGCAATTAGCGATATTAACAAGCTGTAACAGCATTAATTGTCAGAAAAATGCAAGCGCTAGTAGCTAGTGTTAGCGCTTGTTTGATAGCACTCTTAGGGCTTTTGCACACTGGTGAGAGCGGTATCGGGCCATGATTCACGCCTGATATCGCTCTCACAATCCTACTGAAAAGCTCTGGATGCGAGGCGTTTTCACATGGAAACAGCCTTGCATCACAGCAGGGCTGAAGGAATCCCCTGCCAGTGGCTCCGGACTCATTGAAATCAATGGGAGAAGATCGCGATCCTCTGCCACTGCTGTGACAGCAGTGGCAGGGGATTCCTTCATCCCCGCGGGGAGTCCCTTCAACACTGTTACAGCAGCAGTTTTGTTTAGTGATGAAGGACTCCCCACGGGGATTAAGGAATCCCCTTCCACTGCTGTCACAGCAGTGGCAGAGGATCGTGATCTTCTCCCGTTGAGAAGACAAGTTAGGCCTATTCCACACGGGGACCTACGCGCGCAAAAAACCCACGCGTATAAAACTTGTGGCTATTAGGACCAATGTTTTCCTATGGGAACATTCAGATGAAGGAGAAACATCTGAACGTTCCTATAGGAAACCTTTGCTAAATACCTGGTGTATATCAATCCACAAATGAAAACAATTAGGACTGTCGCTGCTTCCTCTAGGAGTGGGCTTCTTGTTAAGATCACTCCAAGAGCACAATGCACAATCCTGAAAGGGGTGAAAGAGTTACAAATATGTGTATACAATTTTTTAATCAATGGCTACATTGTCTATTTCTTCTTCTACTTGCTTAGCGCATTGTCGTATTTTTGTACCATTTAACAATCCTCCACAATTCCACAGTAGATAGCTAAACAACATGTAATGCAGTATATGTCCTACATGGGCCTTTAAGTCATCCCACTACCCTGTTTCCCTGAAAATAAGACATACCCTGATAATAAGACATAGCATGATTTTCCAGAATTTTTGAGGATGCAAAATGATTTTTCGGGCTTTTTGAGGATGCCTGAAATATAAGCCCTACTCCAAAATTAAGCCCTGCTAACAGTTAATTAAAAAAAGCCAATGTAAATAGTGTCCAGGCAGCTATACATGTAAAAAAGTTAAACCTTTTTGAACAAAAATTAATATAAGACACTCTCTTATTTTGGGGGAAACACGGTACAAACAGTAGAGGTCAGGTTAATAAATGTAAATGTGTGAAGAAATAAGCACACATACTGCACTTTCCCTTCATTTTCCCGTAATCACTCCACAACCTGTTGTCTCTTTTATACTCCCATTGTCCGTCTTTTTATTCCTCGCCAAATTCACTAGCTTCCACCTTCCCTGATTTTTACAGCAGCCATCTGTCAATAAGATTCAGATTCCAGTCTGTTTCGGCTTGTTTTTCCTTTCTCCTGCTATCTCTTTGGCTGACCTTTCCTACAATGACTCTGCCTTTGCTCTTTCAATGACCCTCCTAAATTTTCAGTCATTTGTTGGGAGCTCACAATAACATCCAGTGCAGAGAATGCTACACAATAGAAACACTGTTTCAACTAGACATTCTCTGCATCCTCATTTTGCTACATTTCTCTATTGACTAAATCAAATCCTGCAGTAATATGAAAGCCTGCATTAGCAGATCTCCTGTAGTTCATATTGCAGTCTGAGTAGTTACATGAAGCCCCCAGTGGTCCCTCGGTCTGCTGCTAGCTTTATTGCAAAAATTAACACAACCGCAGGTGACTCTGCAATAAAGATATATCTATCTGGTGCGTTTGCTGGTAACGATAGTGTAATAAATAGAATATGATGGGCCTTACAAAGGGGTCAGCATTGCTGCTTGCAATTTAGTGTCCTAAAGTTATTTAAAGGGGTTGTCCCGCGAAAGCAAGTGGGGGTAAGCACTTCTGTATGGCCATATTAATGCACTTTGTAATGTACATCGTGCATTAATTATGAGTAGAGATGAGCGAACGTACTCGTCCGAGCTTGATATTCGTGCGAATATTAGGGTGTTCGGGATGCTTGTTACTCGTAACGAGTACCACGCGGTGTTCCGGTTACTTTCAGTTTCCTCTCTGAGACGTTAGCGCGCTTTTCTGGCCAATTGAAAGACAGGGAAGGCATTACAACTTCCCCCTGTGACGTTCAAGCCCTATACCACCCCCCTGCTGTGAGTGGCTGGGAAGATCTGATGTCACCCGAGTATAAAAATCGGCCCCTCCCGCGGCTCGGCTCAGATGCCTTGTGAGTTAGCTGAGGGAAAGTGGTATCGTGCTGGAGCTGCTGTAGGGAGAGCGTTAGGAGTTAGTGTAGGCTTCAAGAACCCCAACGGCCCTTCTCAGGGCCACATCTAATAGTGTGCAGTACTGTGTTAGCACTGTATTTTTTTTTTTTTTTCAAAATTGGATCTGCAGAGCATTGCGCCCTGCAATAGGGACAGAAGTGGTGGTTAGGCAGGGAGAGTGTTAGCAGTGAGTGTAGGCTTCAAGAACCCCAACGGTCCTTTCTAGGGCCACATTTATCCGTGTGCAGTACTGTCCAGGCTGCTGTTAGCAGTGTTGCATATTTTTTTTTTTTTCTCAAAACCAGCTGTGCAGACCATTGCACCCGGCATTAATACTACAGGGATAGAATTGTGTAGGCAGGGCCAGAAGACATACATTATTCATTGAATAGACGCAGTGTGGCTTTTCCTTTGAAAAACAAGGGAAAAAATTCTATTTCGCCTGCCTCTGACAGTCCTCAGGGCTCTGGGTACGTGTGTGCTGCGTGCAGAACGTTAAAAAAAATCAGACGCAGCCAGCTACGTTTTACTGCAGGCTTGCGCCAATTTTTTTCCTGCATGGGAAATCCCTGATCTGCTGTAGCGAATAACTTTGCATCACTGCAGTTCTCTGACACATTTGCAGGGCCACAACACAGTTATTAAACTTAGTAGTATTCATTGAATACACGCAGTGTGGCTTGTCCTTTGAAAAACAAGGGAAGAAATTCTATTTTGGCTGCAGGCTTGCGCCAATTTTTTTCCTGCCTGGGAAATCAAATCACTGGTAATACACCATGCTGAGGGGTAGGGGTAGGCCTATAGGACGTGGACGCGGGCGAGGACGCGGAGGCCCAAGTCAGGGTGTGGGCACAGGCCGAGCCAGTGCGGTGGCCAGGGGTAGAGGCAGGGCCAGACCGAATAATCCACCAACTGTTTCCCAAAGCACCCCCTCGCGCCATGCCACCCTGCACAGGTCAAGGTGCTCTACGGTGTGGCAGTTTTTCACAGAGACGCCTGACGACCGACGAACAGTGGTGTGCAACCTTTGTCGCGCCAAGATCAGCTGGGGAGGCACCACCAACAGCATGCGCAGGCATATGATGGCCAAGCACCCCACAAGGTGGGACGATGCCCGTTCACCGCCTCCGGTTTGCACCACTGCCTCTCCCCCTGTGCCCCAACCTGCCACTGAGATCGAACCCCCTCTGAGGATACAGGCACTACCGTCTCCTGGCCTGCACCCACACCTTCACCTCCGCTGTCCTCGGCCCCATCCAGCAATGTCTCTCAGCGTAGCGTCCAGACGTCGCTAGCGCCACAGTTTGAGCGCAAGCGCAAGTATGACGCCACGCACCCGCACGCTCAAGCGTTAAACGTGCACATTGCAAAATTGATCAGCCTAGAGATGCTGCCATATAGGCTTGTGGAAACGGAGGCTTTCAAAAGCATGATGGCGGCGGCGGCCCCGCACTACTCGGTTCCCAGTCGCCACTACTTTTCCCGATATGCCGTTCCAGGCCTGCACGACCACGTCTCCCGCAACATTGTACGCGCCCTCACCAACGCGGTTACTGCCAAGGTCCACTTAACAACAGACACGTGGACAAGCGCAGGGCCACTATATCTCCCTGACGGCACCGCTCACGTCCTACCCAGCCCCCGAATTGCGTGCCCCAGCTCGGTGGTGGTATCTGCGGGGGTGTATGCTTCCTCCACTAAACCACCCTCCTCCTCCTCCTACGCAACCTCTGTCTCGCAATCAAGATGTGTCAGCAGCAGCACGTCGCCAGCAGTCGGTGTCACGCGGCGTGGCAGCACAGCGGTGGGCAAGCGTCAGCAGGCCGTGCTGAAACTACTCAGCTTAGGAGAGAAGAGCCACACGGCCCACGAACTGCTGCAGGGTCTGACAGAGCAGACCGACCGCTGGCTTGCGCCGCTGAGCCTCCAACCGGGCATGGTCGTGTGTGACAACGGCCGTAAGCTGGTGGCGGCTCTGCAGCTCGGCAGCCTCACGCACGTGCCATGCCTGGCCCATGTGTTTAATTTGGTGGTTCAGCGCTTTCTGAAAAGCTACCCCCACTTGTCATACCTGCTCGGAAAAGTGCGCCGGATCTGCGCACATTTCCGCAAATCACACATGCACGCTGCCACCCTGCGGACCCTGCAACATCGGTTTAATCTGCCAGTGCACCGACTGCTGTGCAACGTGCCCACACAGTGGAACTCTACGCTCCACATGTTGGCCAGACTCTATGAGCAGCGTAGAGCTATAGTGAAATACCAACTCCAACTTGCGCGGCGCAGTGGGAGTCAGCCTCCTCAATTATTTACAGAAGAGTGGGCCTGGTTGGCAGCCATCTGCCAGGTCCTTGGAAAATTTGAGGAGTTTACCCAGGTGGTGAGCGGCGATGCTGCAATCATTAGCGTCACCATTCCTCTGCTATGCATCTTGAGAAGTTCCCTGCAAAGCATAAAGGCAGACGCTTTGCGCTCGGAAACAGAGCCGGGGGAAGACAGTATGTCGCTGGATAGTCAGAGCACCCTCCTGTCTATATCTCAGCACGTTCAGGAGGAGGAGGTGGAGCATGAGGAGGATGAGGAGGAGGGGGAAGAGACAGCTTGGCCCACTGCTGACGATACCCATGCTGCTTGCCTGTCATCCTTTCAGCGTGTATGGCCTGAGGAGGAGGAAGAGGAGGAGGAGGAGGATCCTGAAAGTGATCTTCCTAGTGAAGACAGCCATGTGTTGCGTACAGGTACCCTGGCATACATGGCTGACTTCATGTTAGGATGTCTTTCTTGTGACCCTCGCGTCACACGCATTCTGGCCACTACGGATTACTGGGTGTACACACTGCTCGATCCACGGTATAAGGAGAGCCTTTGCACTCTCATTCCCGTAGAGGAAAGGGGTTCGAGAATGATGCTATACCACAGGGCGCTGGTGGACAAACTGATGGTAAACTTCCCATCCGACAGCGCTAGTGGCAGAAGGCGCAGTTCCAAGGGCCAGGTAGCAGGGGAGGCGCAGAGATCAGGCAGCATGTACAGCGCAGGCAGGGTAACATTCTCCAAGGCCTTTGCCAGCTTTATGGCTCCCCAGCAAGACTGTGGCACCGCTCCCCAGTCAAGGCTGAGTCGGCGGGAGCACTGTAAAAGGATGGTGAGGGAATACGTAGCCGATCGCACGACCGTCCTCCGTGACGCCTCTGCCACCTACAACTACTGGGTGTCGAAGCTGGACACGTGGCCTGAACTCGCGCTGTATGCCCTGGAGGTGCTTGCTTGTCCTGCGGCTAGCGTCTTGTCAGAGAGTGTGTTTAGTGCGGCTGGGGGAATCATCACGGATAAGTGTACCCACCTGTCAACCGACAGTGCCGACAGGCTTACACTCATCAAGATGAACAAAGACTTCTCTTCTCCACCAGCGGACAGCAGCGATACCTAAGCAATACATAGGCTGCACCCGCGGATGGAAGCATCGTTCTCTCTCACCATCCAAAATGGGGACATTTCTGCTTCATCAATCTGTGTATAATATTCCTCCTCCTCTTCCTCCTCCTGAAACCTCACGTAATCACGCCGAACGGGCAATTTTTCTTAGGGCCACAAGGCTCACTCATATAATTTTTCTAAACAATTTTTATACGTTTCAATGCTCTTAAAAGCGTTGAAACTTTAACTTGAACCAATTTTTCTTTAAACTGGGCTGCCTCCAGGCCTAGTTACCACTTAAGCCACATTAACCAAAGCGATTAATGGGTTTCACCTGCCCTCTTGGTTGGCCATGGCCAATTTTTCTGATGTACATTAGTACTGTTGATACAGCAATTTTTGTGGGCCCTCGCCTACAGTGTAATCAAATGAATTTTTAGCCCACCTGCATTACAGCTGACATTACATCCGCTGTGTTGGGCAATGCAATGGGATATATTTATGTACCGCCGGTGGCTTCCTGGCACCCACCCATGCTGTGGGTCCACAGAGAATTATAAATGCATCTGTTTCCACATCTAAAGAACCCCAGTCAGACTGGGGCATGCAGTGTGGGCCGAAGCCCACCTGCATTAAGCACGACATTACTACCTCAGCTGTGTTGGGCAATGCAATGGGATATTTTTATGTACCGCCGGTGGGTTCCAGGGAGCCACCCATGCTGTGGGTCCACAGGGAATTATAAATGCATCTGTTTCCACTTGTAAAGAACCCCAGTCTGACTGGGGCATGCAGTGTGGGCCGAAGCCCACCTGCATTAAGCACGACATTACTACCTCAGCTGTGTTGGGCAATGCAATGGGATATTTTTATGTACCACCGGTGGGTTCCAGGGAGCCACCCATGCTGTCGGTCCACAGGGACTTCACAATAGGGAGTTGTACCTGCCTGTGTCTATGAATTAAAAACCGTGGTCCCACTCTTGCTGCTATTGTGGCTTAATAGTGGGACCTGGGAACTTGAGATGCAGCCCAACATGTAGCCCCTCGCCTGCCCTATCCGTTGCTGTGTCGTTCCCATCACTTTCTTGAATTGCCCAGATTTTCACACATGAAAACCTTAGCGAGCATCGGCGAAATACAAAAATGCTCGGGTCGCCCATTGACTTCAATGGGGTTCGTTACTCGAAACGAACCCTCGAGCATCGCAAAAATTTCGTCCCGAGTAACGAGCACCCGAGCATTTTGATGCTCGCTCATCTCTAATTATGAGCCATACAGAAGTTATTCACTTACCTGTTCCGTTGCTAGCGTCCCCGTCGCCATGGTGCCGTCTAATTTCAGCATCTAATCGCCCGATTAGACGCGCTTGCGCAGTCCGGTCTTCTCCTTGGTGAATGGGGCCGCTCGTGCCGGAGAGCTAGTCCTCGTTGCTCCGCCCCGTCACGTGTGCTGATTCCAGCCAATCAGGAGGCTGGAATCGGCAGTGGACCGCACAGAGCCCACGGTGCACCATGGGAGAAGACCCGCGGTGCATCGTGGGTGAAGATCCCGGCGGCCATCTTGCTAAGGTAAGGAAGAAGTCGCCGCAGCGCGGGGATTCGGGTAAGTACTAAACGTTTTGTTTTTTTTAACCCATGCATTGGGTTTGTCTCGCGCCGAACGGGGGGCCTATTGAATTAAAAAAAACAAACGTTTCGGCGTGGGACAACCCCTTTAATATTTAGCTATTGCAAGTAACATTGTGTATTGTAGTAATTCTCAGACATAACAGACACAAAAAACCTTGCCAACAACTGAGTTGACCGAGCCAAAATAATAGATTCCTGTTTTGGGTCAAAATTTGCTAAACGTTTGGATTACCAAGAACCTGAACCTCAAGCTGTTCATCTGGGATGAACCAGCCCAAAGTAGAAAAACAGAAAGAAAATGAATCTTTTTCCTTATTTTTCCCTTTCTTTTCTTATTGTTCTTCGTATTCCTTCATTATCTTTTTTTTCATTCTTCTCCTTTTTTTTCTTCCGTCTTCTTTTTCTTCAATAACTTTGCCCTGAAAACTGCTTAAAAGTACTTAGATACTCTGATACATAGTAACATAGTACATTAGGCTGAAAGGAGACAATGTCCATCTAGTTCAGCGTGTTTCCAATCCCACCCCCTTGTTGATCCAGAGGTAGGCAAAAAAAAACAATGAGGCAGAAGCCAATTTAGTCCATTTTGGGGGAAAAATTCTTCCCCGCTCCATAACCGCAGTTAGAATAAATCTTGGATCAACATTTGAAAGTTCCTACCTGACTCCAAGACCTGGAACAACAACCCTGCTGGTTATTTAATGTCTATATCCTGTAATATTATAGCACTCTAGAAAGACATCCTCATCCTCAGGCAACACTCACAGGTAACCTAAGAGTGTTATACAGGACTTCCATTGCTCTTAGATAGTGTTATACACCAGTTTTAGCGGTATTAGTGAAGTTATACTTTGATTCAAACTAATTCAGACTGAACTGAAAGTTTCCTTGAAATTAGGCAAAATTAGGTGAACTGACCGAACCAAACTTTTCAAAATTTTTCCTCACCCCTATTTGTCAATCTGCAAGATATTTTCCATGCTCCTGAAACAGGCTTGAAGACATATTGCAGGCTTTCATTTTCTCCTGATCCTTTGCATTCTTGACTGTCATGCACCTGAGGGCAGTGGGTTTAACCAAAAGAGTTGGCTTAGTGGGCCTGGTCTCCTATTGCAGATCTGAGTGAAGGAACCAGCTATAAATGACTAAGAAAAGATCATCAATTTTTAAAGTGTGGATAAGACCTTTCATATATTTCCAATGATTTTGATTGCAGTGTGAGCTAGGATCAAAGGAATTATTCTAAATACCTCAGGATGAAATCTGTTACAGAAAACAAACTCAACTTTTCTATATGTACACCGGCACAATTTCTTGGGGAATCAAAAACACCGGGGACTAATCAAACTGCCTTTTAAGTCATAATGTGTCCCACGCCAGTGTGAACGGACTCTGGCAGCCAGGGCCATAGCTAAAGGCTCATGGGCCTGGGTGCAAAAGTTTATCCTGGGGCCTACCAACTTCTCTTAACCCCTTAAAGCAAAAGCTTCTGGGCTCCAATGCAAAACCTATAGCAGGGCCCCCAACTATAATGCTTTATTCATAGTACTGGGCTTCCTATATGGAGAAGAGAGGCCTTAGGAGCACCCTAAGGCTCCTGGGCCCAGGTGCAAATGCATCCCCTATAGTTACACCAGGGTCGTCAGCACAAAAGTGCATTAAAATGCACAGATATGCTCCCAATAGCGGGACCTTCACTGCACAAAAAGTTGCACTATTGCGTGTATTTTTGCGCTTACGCCCGTGTGAGTTCTCACTTGTGCGAATTGGATAGTTGACTGGTTGGTTTTACTGACATTAATCGATTGTGCATGGCTGCTTTAGTATAAGACCTTCTGGAGTGTTGGATTCAGTAGCAAAGATTAATTAAGAAATGCATGCAAACTTTGAAGAGTCTGCAGTCATTACACTCAACGCTAATTCACCAATGAAGACTAATCGCTTATTTTGTTACAATTTTTAGGCTCACAAAGTATTTGTCAATCAAAACTAAAATTACAACAGCCAAATAATAAAAGTATAAAAGGTGCGCTTTATTAAAGCCTAATCTTTGACTAGAAAATCATCTTGATACAAACAACTTGAATGCCGCCTCGCAACAACCGCTACAATTTTGATGCTGCAGGCAAAACAAATGTTCCACTGTCTCATTTTCAGTATGCTATTAAGGATTCTGGTCCTGTAGTGGTGTCCCTCTACGACCTGTGATGTTCTGTAAACAAACTGACACTGATCCTAAGATCTCCATTAACGTCGCCAGAGAAATGCAGGCTTAGGGTTCTCATTCCACTGCCTATGACAAGCACTGAGATGAACCCCCGTGGCCATCTAGGTTTGCAGATTATCTGCAAGAAAACTTCAAGGAAACCCAGTAATTGGCAAAGCTTCACACCCACTGATTTACTTCATAGGGGACTTTATACACACAAACACAACACGAATCCCTAACATATAATCCCTGTAACCATGCAAGGACCTTCAACTGTATGGTGTCTAATGCTGCACATGCATAGATGGATGTATCTACATCTTGACATCTACAGGGGAATAGATTGATTAATGGTGGCATGAAGACTGAAACTCGGGCAGATTTATCAGAATTCCACATTCCAAATGATAAATTTGCTGCATCTTCCAAAATATATTAAACACTTCTCCCTTCCTTATGCCGCCTAACGGCTGGCATACTTTACACTCATATTTTAGTTCCTCGGTGTCTTTGGTATCTCTTACCCACGGCACCTTTGCTAGGTTCTTTTTGGAACTGTCGAAGAAGATGCAAAACAATGTGTAAAACAGAAAATAAATATGCCGCACGTAACCTACAACACATCTAGATGTATTTTGTGCTGTAATCCTGGCATATTTAGCTTCGTAAATCTCTGTGCATGTCTCGGCTATTAATAAAAAGTACTGTTTAGAGATCAGCGGACCAAATCTGCTAAAAATTCTGTTTTACAAAAACCAGAACCTCAGGCTGTTCGTTTCTGCCGAGCCAAAAGTAAGTTCATAAAAACCCCTAAAACAAGTACTTAACACTTTCTAAGAGCTGTTAAATGATGGTGCTAGCCACTGAACCACCATTGAGCAGTGGTGGTTCAGTGGTTAGCAATGCTGCCTTGCAGTGCCGGGATCCTAGGTTCAAATCTCCCCAAGGACAACATCTGCATGGATGTTGTCAGATTTGAACCCATGATTGCAAGGCAACAGTGCTTACTGTTAGCTACTGAGCTCCCTCTTCTGAAGGAGGATGAAACATGGTGGCTGGGTGGTTAGCACTGTTGCCTTGTAGTGCTGGAGTTTTAGATTCAAATCTGAACAAGCACAATATCTGTTTCTCTTTGTGTTTCTTGTTCTTCTGTTTAGGAGAAGAAAAAAGAAGTGTGGTGAGCCACAGGTTAGCGCTGGAGTCCTTGGTTCAAACCTAAATAAGAGATAAAGAAGAGTGGTGGCTCAGGGGTAAGCGCTGTGCTGGAGTCCATTCAATATGCCTAAGGACAACATCTGAATTGAGTTTTTTAAAGTCCATATACATGTGGATGTCCCTGGATGTAACATTACTACGCACTAATATCCCACATGATATGGCTACACTAGCCATCAAAATATATCTCAGTGCGGCCCCCTGATGACAGCTACACAACAACTATTCCTCTTAGATGCTATTAGTTTTATTCTCTATAATAATTAATTTAGGTAAAAGATTAATTTTATTTACAGATAGGAGGCACCGCAATGGGGACACGTTTCACGCCAGGCTACGCTAATGTCTACATTAAAGAAATCTTTTTAACTGACCCCAATATTTGCTTTTATCGGAGATTTATTGATGAGGTTTAATCATGTGGGATATTCCGACCTGGATCTAGGGAATTTTATAATGATTTTGAACTCGAGAGGAAGTGGGGTTTTTAGATCTTTATAGTTTTATAGAAAAGGGGGTGTCATGTAGAGAGACATTCTTTAAGAAGGTAGATTCCAACAGCTATTTGAATTTTGACAGCTATCAATGAAACAGGTTGGAAAACAAATATCCCCTATGGCCAATTTAAAAAGGTTCAGAAGAACTGCACCAATGATTCTAGCTTCAAATCCAAATCCAACACTTTGAGAAAGGGGTTTATTGACAAATGATATCCCAAGGATTTAGTCGAATTTGTGTATGAGAAAGGAAAAGCTCTCAACCAAGGAGATTTTTTTTTCTTTTAAGTACAAACGCCTTGGACAAAACCATGGATAATTAAAAAATGTTTTAAAACCACACTCTATAGGCATTGGAATATCCTGGTGGGGGTTCAATATCCTCAAAAGAACTTGACCCAAAAAATTTTTCAGCTTGGGAACACCCTTAAAAAAATTCTGACCCCCTCTTGTCCACAACAGGAATCCATCATTGACAAAACTGGCCATAGGGGGCTTGAGAAGGGGATCTTCAAGCACGTGAAGTTAAAGTGTAAGTATTGTACGGAAATCTACCATGGAAGGAGGTCAACTGTAATCAATGGTGAGGAGGCCTCCTTTGAGATACAGCAACATCTACATAGTGGATCCAATTACATAAAATATATCTCCTAGAATGCCCATGCTATTTGAGATCTATGGGCCGGACCATAAATACTAAATAAACATAAAATGAATATTATTCACGGTTACGATAAACATAGCGTCTCTAGACATTTTTATAACATGCCATAGCAAAAATCCCACCTATATGCAGATGACTGCAATAGAACAAATATTGCCAAGGAAATATCAAAGATCGAGGAGAAAAGAGAAGTTTTTGATCTATTGCTTGAACATCCTGACTCCGCATGTCACTTCCAGCCACATTGGCATGCAGTTTTCCCACCATCTTGGAAGTGATAATATGGCGTTTTACCTAACAAATACATGGCACAGTAACTTTCCATTTTAGTGCTTGATAAAGGGGGGCTTGGTTTATGCCCCCAAAACATGTTGTATTTATTCCCCTGTAAGGGCTCAGTCACACGTGAATTCATTAATGGGTGAGTGCTGCCTCTGATTGCCTGAGCGCAGGGACCAATCACAGGCAGCTCCCAGCTGTCATGCAATAGCTGAGAGCTGCCTCTGATTGGTCTCAGTGCTCAGCCAATCAGAGCCAGCCCTTTCAGCAGGCAGGGATTTTAAATCCCCGCATGCTGAAATCACTTCATAGCTGTGCAGGAGAAGAGCCGGCTGGACGTGCCTGAGCCCCAGCAGCTGCAGAGAGGTGAGTATACATTTTTACAATTTTTTTACACATTTTTGGGATACTTTTCAGGGAAGGGCTTGGTTCTATCTAGTGTGATCTTTTTTATGTGCAGAAAAACGCCCATCAAAACGCCCATAGGACTAAACCCTAATTGTGGATATGTTTTTAAATTTTATCATTTAATTACTTTTTATACATATTTTGATTTATTTTGTTTTAGTCTTTTAAGCTCAATACTAGTATTTTTTAAATCAAATTTCCTTTTTATCAAATTTCCTCAGCTAATCTACAAAGTGACAATTCTTATTCATCCCCAATAAACCCTATTAACAATAGTTTATCTATCTTATGTATTCCTGTCTGTGGACTATTCACATGAAAAATTGTATTTTCAGACAAGAGAAGCTGATGGAGGTCCATCCAGCAACCACACACCTCCCTGGTAGAGTAAGTATTCCATTTTACTCTTTGTGTCGCCTCAAGATTGTCCTTGAGTGCTTTCTGCCAATTTTGTTTCTTTTTTCCGAATTCTTGAGGACAACATCAGTATTTTATTTGTGTTTTCTTTGTTTTTCCCATTCTTCTCTTCCTCCTCAGAAGAGGGGGGGAAAAGTGTTGTGTAAGTGTTCAGACGTAAGTGCTGTTGCCTTGCTGTGCTGGAGTCCGGTATTAGTGTATCTTGACACCACCAGCAAGTGCTGGTGGTGTCAAGATTGACAGGGGGGGTGACGCCCCCAGTACATGATAGGCTGGAGAGGTGGCTGGGCTGCAGGTCCTGGCAGCCCAATAACGTTAGCCTACAGCTCCATTGATTTCTATTGGAGAGAGCGGCCCCGCTGCAGCCGCAGGTGCAAGGACCTTTACCGCCGGCGGCACTCCCCTCTGTGCTGAAGTGCAGAGCAGGGTTGGCAGCAGGGAGCCCACACCGCTGGAGCATCAGCGCCACAGCCACAGGCGATGGAGGAGAGCAGCGAGCCTGACAGCAGCACCCTATACAATCCCCAAGTGGCGTAGAGACATGGCAGCAGGAGGGCTAAAACAGCAGGAGCAGAGGTGGCGGCAAACTGCAGCCGAGGCACTGCCGGCAGAGACGGCTGCAAACTGCAGGAGCTGCACCACCGGCAGAAGCGGCGGCTCAGGCAGAGGGACAGTGGACCCTATCAGTGACGGAGTGGAGCAACAGGGAGAAGAGCTACCGGCCCGCGGGTGAGCACTGCCGGGTGGGGTGGGGTCGGGGAGTACTAGCTCACCACTCACAGCAGAACAGAAGCCAGGGGACCAAGGGCAATGCAAGCATCCGATGAGGGCTCAGTGAAAGCTGTCAGGAGAGGAAAGCATGGGCTTACTAGCAGCTTCCAGGACCTCCCGCTATTCAGCCAATCAGAAGTTAGGGGTGTGACAGGGCGTTCCTTCATGGAAGTCCTGTCACACCCCTAGCTTCCAGTGGCATCAAGATACAATAATACCCTGGAGTCTTATGTTCAAATATCACAGAAAAGGGAAATATAAACAGACATAAAAATTGAGGGGTTTTCTAAAATCTGCACATAGAGTAGAAAATGTCCTCAACAAATCCACAACTTGTCTATTTATGCTGCCGATTGCAATGCCTGAAATACAAGTGTTAAAATCCGCAGCAGATCTGCTACAAGAACCGCGGAATAGACTGATGGACTACAACTCCATGTGTAAATATCAGTATATAAGAATCTGCATGTGTTACTAATACAGCGCTAAGTATTCCTCACTGACAAGTTCAGCCCGGTATAATATCTAAAGCAATGCACCCTTTCCAGACAAAAAGTGGTTAACAACTGAAAAGTCTCCGTAAAAAATATCCAATTAAAACATCCTGAGCCGTCAGATATGGCCGCAAAACCCCTTTGCAAGGCCTGCTGAGCATTATTAAATGAAATGCTTCTTGTATCAGTCATTTTCAGAATACTAAATATCAATCTGGAGTCCATTTTAACCAAGTAGCCGTCAATGCCAGAATCGAAGGACAAATCTATAGCACTTAGTGAATGTTTTTCAGTTCGCTCTTCTAAATATGAAGCACTTACGTAGAGATAAAGCATTAATAAATGCATTGAGGCATTTATCAGAAGTACCAATGCACCAACATTACAATGGGGACAGGACTGTGGGCAATAATTTTCTCGGCAAAACCTAAAAATGCTTTATTAGCTCACAAGGCTAATCTCCCTTGGGGACGCATGTTGCGTTTAAGGGATGTTCATTATCCAATGAAGGTAACTTTACCCACAAGAGGCACTAATAAAGCACTTTAGGCTTCAGGACCACCACTATGGCTGCTGGATCACTAATAGACAAATGGCACCTAGCCCTGGCAGGGTAAAGGATGGATAAGGGCGGCTTCACATGAGTGTATGGAAAAAAAGCGCTGGCCTTAGCGCAGCTTATTTGTGCATGAGCAAGGTTGATAAGGTTGATTTGTCTGCTCATAGTACTGTACTTTCTGCCCACGCGGGGCCAGTTCACACGCATGTGCGACATACCCCTAATGTGGATTAACAGGCTATTTAACCAAATGAGGTCCATATGTGTTCTGTTCCCCGTGGCTTTGTGCAATGTTTCACGCATCGCCTTGCATATTTGCGCACCTCCCGTAGACCTCCATGTGGATTGCTGTGCAATACCCAGAAAGATAGAACAGGTCTTATTTTTTTGTGCGCAAAACATGCTCATGGGAACAAACCTATGTGCAAATACAGTCATGTAAAGAAGCCCTAATTGTGTGGACTGCAAGTATTAACATGGCGAAGGGCGGACTCACACAGGCGTGCAAAACGTACATTAAAATGTGCAGATACGCATAGGGTCCTTCACTATACAAAAAGTTGCACATGTGTTTTTGAGTTTACACCCATGTCAGTCCGCCCTTAGGGCGCTTTCAGATGGCTGATTTTCATGTCCAACTGCTGTCCATGAATTTCACAGACAGCACTCGGACCCATCGTAGCCAAGTGGGCTATTCACATGAGAATTTTTTCACAAGCGCCGATGGTCCACATGAAAAAACTCTCATCAAGTCCTATTATGGTCCGATTCGGACATGCAATGTCCACAGCCCATGGGTATCAGACAGCACACAGACATATGTCCATATGTTATCCGAGAACCTCTGCACTCGCCCCATTGAATACGGCCAAAGGGCTCCTTCACATCTGCACTTTTGTTTTTTGTTCTGTCTGAGGAACAATCAAATCAAATTCAAAGGTTCCATTTATGTTCCCATTGAGCTCAGAGGGAAGTAAAGTGCTTCAGTTCAGCTTAGTTTGCATCCATTCAGTTGGATTTTCATTTTTAGGGCAGAGACACACGAGTGTTTGCACAAAATACGTTCTGCGCAGCACAGTCTATTTGCGCATTCCCAAGGTTTGAAGACCGACATAATCAGGGTGTTGCACACGTGTAATTTTTCCATGTGCAGGGCCAGTTCACACGTACATGTTACACATTTTGTGGAGTTTAATGGCTATTTAAAGCCTAACGAGGCCCAGCTGCCTTTGTTTCCTGAATTTACGCAGTGGCGCACCCTTCCTCTTGCTTGATTTCGTGCCTGCCATACACTTCTATGACATTTTAATGCGCAAAACCCAGGTAAACAGAGCAGGACCTATTTTCTGCACATGCGTTAAATCAATGGGTTCTAATATCCATGTGTAGAAAACACAGATTTCACATACACAAAAACATGTGCAAACACGGCCGCATGTAGGAGCCCTTAAGCAGAAATAATATCATAGACTGCTGCGCTATTGTTTCCATTGTTTTCTTACATTATAGTCAATGGTTTGTGGAACTGAACTGAATGGTTTCCGTTTGGTTCTGCTTTTGGTGTCCATTTGACGGATCTGTTTGCGCATGAAAATGTGCAGAAGGTTAGAAAGACAAGATAATACAAAACAGATCAGCCAAAATGGATGTAAACAGAAGCAAATGGTAACCAACTGATAGAAGCTGTCTGTTTTTCAACTGATCCGTCTATGGATTCCATTTGTTTCCATTCTGAATTCCGTTTTATCATCCATTCCATTTTTTTTAAACTGATTTTTTTAAAACGGAAACTAACACGCTGATTTGAACACGTCCTTAGTTGAGCCCTTTTGCAGTGTTTCTCAACTCCAGTCCTCAGGACCCCAAAACAGGCCATGTCTTCAGGATTTCCTTAGTATTGCACAGATGATGTAATTATTGTTGGCTCCTCAGACATTGCTACCAGTGTTCTTACTATAGGCCATCTTGAAAACATGACCTGTTGGGGGTCCTGAGGACTGGAGTTGAGAAACACTGCAAGGTTTCAGGTTTAAATCAACTTTGGAAATTTTTACTTCCAGTTTCTAGAAAACTTTTACTAATGGCTTTGTCACACAGATGTACGCATGTCTCAGTGCAAAGTATTTGCGCTATGAAGAAGGCTTTTTGGCGTGCATATTGGCGCATTTACTGTATATTTTGTTCCCGCATGGGATAATCATTTGTGTGCAGCAGATGAACACTGATATAAATGGCTATTTAGCCTAATGTGTTCCAAATGTGTGGGTTTTTTTTTACAAAATTGTGCAGTGTAATGCGCATCTATGTTCGCATTGCACGCATACTTGCACACCTCAAACAGACTTCTATGGGGTCCTTTGGATTTAGCTGCAGCCTATAGGCGTCTATGAAACTACATGATGTCAGACGGGAGGGCAGAAATTAGGAGAGTTGATTGGCTCAAAGCGCTGAACACAGCAGTCGCCTCACACCAGACATGGCCGCCTACAAAAAATATACTTTTTGAAAAGCCATGGGTAGAAAAAGACCCAAAATGCAGATTGTAAACTATTTCTGGTTGTACTACATCCTAGATTTGAGTAGAGAAAAATATTTTATAATCCGGTTGTCTAAGGCTGGGTTCACACAGGGCGGATTCCCGTCGGAAATCTCGCGGTTTGGCCGCGGCAAAAACCGCGAGATTTCCGCCGGGAGAACCACCGCGGTTTAAGCCGCGGCGGCTTTGAAGCGGCTCAGCCACATGCTTTTCCGTTGCGGCCGGCGCTCCATAGAGGAGAGCGCGGCTGCGACGTAAATAAACAAAAAAGAAAAGATAAACAGACATGCTGCATCTTTGGAAACCGCGGCTGCGGCGGCCGCAGCTGCGGTTTCAACCGGATTTACCGCAGCGGATTAGCCGTCCCGTGTGGACGAGATTTCTGAGAAATCTCATCCACATGGCTGGCTAATCCCGAGATTAGCGGCCGCGGGCAGATTTGCCGTGGACGGATCTGCTGCGGCAAAACCGTGGCAAATCCGCCCTGTGTGAACCCAGCCTAAAGATTCTGCACACTGAAGAATGTTTTATTGAAAAACAAACAAAGAACTTCTATTAGTAAACATTCTCTGTTTCCAGAAAAGTTTGGGATTCTTTTGCAACTTTGTTTCTGTTCAGAAAATGCAATAATTGCCCTATATTGTGTGCTGAGCGGGGTGCATACAACAGGTACAGACGTTTTAGTCATTTTGTAAGTTGAAGTCTGGTTAAACTGTAGAAGACATGTTGGCACCTCGGCTGTAGATTTATGCAGTTAGACATCGTGCCTGCAGGGCATACTTTTATATTTAGCTTAATGTTTCAATGGAGTTTCATGAAATAGCAGAGTGACACCGAGCCAAAGAGATAAAGAAACGAGAAGGACTCCTTGCTGACAGCATCTGAGATGTTCGCATTAATAGTTCATTGGACTCACCGGTAAGATTTCTTAAACCAAGTTCCCGAAGACCATGTTTCCCATCCTTCAGGTAGTTCAGGAAGATGGATAAAGCGTATCGGTCTTCATACAGTTTGTTTCCACGGATGATGCGCAGATTTTCAAGTGGGAGGTAATCAAACTGATTAAGAGCCACCAGGACATATCCTGTCACTTCTCGAATTGACTACAAGAGAAAAAAAAAAGAAAGCTTGAATTAAATAAACCAGTCTTTAAAATGTGCTAATAGTTTATAACAGTCACATTAATTATTTAAGGTTTATTTTGCTGCAGTATTGACCCAAATCTGGAAATCTGCTGCAGTGAAAGGAAAGTTTATGAATAGTGATGAGCGAGCATACTCGCTAAGGGCATTTGCTCGAGCGAGCATTGTCCTTAGCGAGTACCTGCCCGCTCGAGAGAAAAGGTTCGGCTGCCGGCAGCAGGCGGGGAGCGGCGGTGTGAGGGTATATGTATATATTGCCATATGTTCTTTATGCTTTTATACCTGTATGCAAGTTTTATTCAAAGTTAAAATGAGAAAAAAAACTTATATGTCGCCTTACATCAGATATGCCAAGAGGCCTTGCAAGGCGAAGACAAAATGTATTTTAAACACAAGGAATAACCAGACACGAAGGCCGCATGTACTTGGCTGTTTTTCCAGAGGCGCCGTAGCAAGATAACGACTGTTCAACTATGCATCTGAACTTTCACTGTCTCAGGCCGGAAATCCGGACTTCCCATATATGGTTATGAGCCCATCACCCATTCCTGGTGATGAGACAAAGGGTATAAGATCTCATGTAATCTGTAATAAAGGGCGAAGCGCAGCCATGTCCCCGTGTGAGAAACTATACTAGACCTCCGTGTGGTGTTTTCTTCTTTACCGCCGGCAGCGGGGCAAGTGGGGTGGGCCTGATTGGTGCTGTACTTAGAATTACCCTGACAATATGGCGCAACCAACGGGGGCGACAAAACCAGAGCCGTAAAACGAATTCCACCCGGATCCACGCCACGGAGAAGCCGTCCTGCTGCAAACCGAGCCTGATCAACTCACAGAACTCCAGGTAAGACCAGCATATATTTATGCTGTGTTTTACGCTGAGTCTTGCAGCGGGACTGACTATCTGTGGTTTGTGACCGGACGGGTTGGGTTAAGAGTTCTACACGGTAACTCGTGGGCTTCGGGTTTGCCGTCATGGACCACTGACCGTGATATGCGCACCAATCGCTCACCCAGGAACTAGTCTGTAGTGTATTTGTACTTTGAAGTCCGTAGTGTTTTAACAATAGTGAAGGTTGTTTGTTGTATCTACAGAAGTTTTTTTTCTCTTTCTTTTCATTTAGTCTCACAAGAGAAGGGACCTTCGGTTGTTTTTCCAGTATATAAGGGGCTAACAATTAGAAAATTAAGAGGGATGCATTTTGTGAGACAGGCTTCATAAGAGAAGGGACTCTCGGTTGTTTTGCCTTATATATGGGGCTAACGATTTGATTTCAGAGAGATGCATTCTGTGAGGCTGGTTCCATAGGAGAAGGGACCCTCGGTTGTTTTGCCGGTATATAAGGGGCTGACAATTTGAAAATTAAGAGGGATGCATTCTATGGAGCGTGTTATTATTATTCTCATTGTTGTTCTAATATGCGTAAGATCTTATTAAAGAAGACAGAGCCCCTTATGGGCTGCCGCTGTGCGGGGATCAATTGATGGCGGAAAGACAAGGGTCACAATCTGTAGACTGTAAGAAAACTTATGAAAATGTGTAACAAGAACCCGCACGGTAGATTACAAAAATGGTGTCTGGGAGGAGGTCTTTAGGACCAAGAGGCGCCTTAAAAGATCAAGGTTTGCTAGAAAGTGCTGGAGTGAGAAGCAGAGAGACAGTCAGAGAAAGTATGTACACATTATTTGTTTAAGAAAGTATCCGTAAGTAAAATGTTGAAAAGTACAGTAAGTGATCAAGAGGGTGCCGGGAGAGTGTCTATTAAAGGTTACATTGGCAGTTAGGTAGGGAGAAAGTGCTGAAGGAACAAGCGAAGTCGAGAAGAAAGTTACAATGCATGTGATTTGTTGGCAGAGAGAAAGAAGAAAAGGTGTATAATACAAGATAGATAATAGATATGGATATATATGTGTGTATATATATATATATATATATATATATATATATATATACTGTATGTGCAAATAGTTAACTGAGCTTGCTTTTAGATGAGAAAGATTGTTTACATGAAGCTGTAGAGCTTGTGTTTAGTTTTCAAGGTCAAGAGATAACGAAGCGAGAGAAAATGAAATACTGACCCTGGAAAATATCTTTGCTTGCTTAAAATGAATTGAAATGAATTTAATTAATTATACTGTCATAGTAGGCAGGAAATATAGCAATTTCTAAGATATATTCTTACTTATACAGGGGTTGAAAATGAATGTTGCAAGGTCCCAGCATATGTGTTAATTATGAGTTCAAATGCAGGCAATAGTTAAACTAAAACAACTCTATTCAGTCTGTGTTTCATATTCCTAGAGAGATAACAGATGTTTTGAAAAGGTGGGGGCTTTCAGACTTCACGTTTTGTTCAGGGTCAAATACAGAGGAAAAAAGACAAGGGGGGCAGAAAGATACCCACGTATTCTAAAATACTTCAGCGTTTAATACGGCATATAATAGTTTCAGTAAATAAGAAAGATAGAATGTCTCAGTCACTCAGCAAATTTTTTTTCACATAATTTGTCATAAATAGCGCTCATTCACAATCTCATCTCAATAGAATCATGTACTTTATAACATTATAGCACTCACCTCAATGTTTTTCAACTGATGTATGTATGTTTGTCAAACTTTTTTTTGTCTGTGCATCTGCATGTACTGGGACACCTTCAATGGGGGGTGACGGAGCAAACTTGAGCGCATGGATGGATGAGAGTTAATAACTGGGGATAAAAGTTCCCCCCCATGCATGGGACTTTGCTTGGTTGAGATGTGGACGTGTAGACTGTTAAGCTGAAATGAGCTGTGAAAAAAGACGCACGCAGCCAGTATCGAAGGGGTGGAGCTAGATGATGTAATAGTATGTAATGTTTCATCCCTCTTCTCGACAAGGGAGGGGGTGAGGATCTTGAGCAGCTAGTAAAAGTTTTTGTTTTGTTTTTTCTCCTGTCTCAAATTTGATAAGACATTGCAGGCAGGATCAGATTAATAATGAATTTACTTAAAGGAATATCACATTTCAAATAATAATAGATGTTTGTAGATTATTCTGCCCTGATGTAACTCATGTCTCTGTTATTGGTGCTAGTATCTTACAGGCCTTATCTGCATCCATCAAATCTTTTTACAATGTTGTACTAACTTGAACCCGGCTACTATTTCTTCCAATTGAGTACCCGGGTTCAAAGGGGGGGGGAGAAGAAGGCATAGGTGATCTAGGTATTGCAAGTCAGTCATTTTTAAATTTTTTGCAAGCCATTTTTAAATTTTTCAAATTTTTTGCAACAAGGTTCTAATCTTTTTGAAATAGAATATCAGCCTGATTGTCTAGCATTGATGCAACAAGAAAATTTAAGTTTTAAAAAGTTACTGAAGCCCTTATTAACAATACATATTTTGAGTTGTTTTTTATAGATGGTACCCAGGGTGATTGACGACTCCACACTGGATATGCAGTGGTCACACAACAAGATGTCCTAAAAGCAGAATGCCTCCGCATGTCGCAGTACAAGAAGCGGAGCTAAAGGCCCTCACTGAGGCGTGTAGAGTGGCGAAAGGTAAGACGGCAAACATTTACACTGACTCCCGGTATGCATTTGGCATAGCTCATGATTACGGCCCAACAGGGAAGGCCAGACAGTTTTTTACCTCAGCAGGACAGCCAATTGAGAATGGTGCAGTGGTGCAGTCTCATGGAGACCCTACTTCTACCTGACAAAGTGGAAAGATCACACCAATTCCTACACCAGAGAAGCGAGAGGCAACGCCATCACAGGCCACACAGCAAAAGCAGCGGCCCTCAAGCCGTGGAAGAAAGAAGAAAAGAAGAATTTGATAAAAACTTTGGACTTTCATAAAAATTTGGACTTTGACTAAACCTTGGACTTTGATAATAATTTTGGACTTTGATAAAAACTTGGACTTTGATATGCTAAAGACTTTACAGTTACAAGCCAGCAAGGAAGAAAAGGAAAAATGGACTAAAAAGGGACGGCATATGGTGAACAGTCAACAGCACTTGCCTACCACGGTCCCTGTGCCTCATGATGGCCCAGCTAATGCACGGAAAGATGCACCTCTTAAAGCAGCGATGATGTCGATTCTTGAACAAGGACGGGTGGCTCCTGGGTTTTCTGTAGCTGCTGCATCATTTGTCCAATTTTGCATGATCTTTGCCGTAAGCAACAGAGCAGAAGTAAATTTGCCACATAACACTTGCCTAGACCACTCTACCCATTTCAGGGATTGCAAATTGGCTACACTCAGCTACCACTTGTTGGGAAGCATGAATATGTGCTTGTTGTTGTTGATGTTTTTCAGGTTGGAGACCTACCCTGTTACCAAAGTAAATAAGCAGGTAATCGCACAGGAGCTCATGAATGAGGTAATCTGCAGATACGGGGTACCGGAAGTGATTGAGTCAAACAAAGGTACATACTTCACAGGTGAAATAATGCAACACATCATGTCTGTTTTGGGGTATATTCCAGGCTTTTCACACACCTTACCGTCCGCGGAGTAGGAGGAAAGTAGACACAAAAAGGCAATGAAGAAAAGGGGAAAATTTTGAATTGAGTGTCTTCCATTAGTTTTTCTTTTTCTCCGGAGGGTACATGCCACAGTAGCAGAGTTTGGGGAACGATTTTCTTGTTAATTTTGTCATAGGCCTCTCCAAGGAATTGTTAGTAATCCATTCTGTAGTCTCTGCTTTTCTCCCAGGTCCTACAGATGAGTATCACAATCTGAAACCAGGTGACAGGGTCTATGTAAAAAAGTTTGAGCGAGAAACCCGGTTTGAATGTCCTTACCAGATGTTGTTCACCACCCCAACTGCAGTCAAGCTTGAAGGAAAACCCACTTGGATCCACACTTCGCACTGCAAAAACTCATGATCCTGCATATCCTTTACATGCTATAATGTGGTACAATTCCTCTAACACACACCTTTGACTACTGTACACTAGCCCCCTGTTTCAGAACAAATTAATACAATGAAATGTGCAATATGAAGCCTACACTGAGGGTGAGAATCCAACACCGCATCGTGCTAAGAGAGAAGTTGATGCTCCAGGTGGTAACTTTGATCCACATGTATACATAGACGCAATAGGAGTGCCAAGGGGGGTGCCAGATGAGTTAAATTCTAGAGATCAGGTTAAAGCAGGTTTTGAGTCCTTATTTGCTATTGTCACTGTTAATAATAATGTAGATTGGATGAATTATATCTATTACAATCAGCAGAGGTTTGTAAACTACACCAGAGATGCTTTACAAGGGTTAGCTGACCAGTTAGGGCCCACTGCATCCATGGCGTTCCAAAATAGAGTGGCCCTGGATATGATTTTAGCAGAAAGAGGTGGGGTATGTAATTTCCTGTACGTGTATTATCCCTTGGATCAAAAAGAGTATGAGTAAGGGACTGGATAATGTGACCAAAATTTCCCTTGTTTGAAAAAGATGAAGAGCCAGTTCCGATAATGCCAACCAGATACGTTACCAGAAGAATGGAGAAATGTACTAGTACTGCGCCGCCCCGGTCTCATAAGATGGACTGTCAGTGGAATTCCCATTTGCCTAGGGATAGTGCAGAAGACCTTAGGTTCCGGCGAGGGCACACCCTGTGGGGTGTTAACTTGTACAGATAGAGGGTATGGATGCCCGGAAATAAGCCCAGGGAATCCATGGCCTCCTTCTGAGGTGAGGTAGGGATCCCCCCCTCCTAGGAGTAGGGACTTACGGGCAGTGGAGAAACCCTGACGCAAGGGAGAGACGACCGAGGAAGAGTGCAAGGTCTGATGCTTGATCTCCATATAAATTTTTAGGGGGGTTTGTGAGGGTATATGTATATATTGCCATATGTTCTTTATGCTTTTATACCTGTATGCAAGTTCTATTCAAAGTTAAATTGAGAAAAAAACTTATATGTCGCCTTACATCAGATATGCCAAGAGGCCTTGCAAGGCGAAGACAAAATGTATTTTAAACACAAGGAATAACCAGACACGAAGGCCGCGTGTACTTGGCTGTTTTTCCGGAGGCGCCGTAGCAAGATAACGACTGTTCAACTATGCATCTGAACTTTCACTGTCTCAGGCCGGAAATCCGGACTTCCCATATATGGTTATGAGCCCATCACCCATTCCTGGTGATGAGACAAAGGGTATAAGATCTCATGTAATCTGTAATAAAGGGCGAAGCGCAGCCATGTCCCCGTGTGAGAAACTATACCAGACCTCCGTGTGGTGTTTTCTTCTTTACCGCCGGCAGCGGGGCAAGTGGGGTGGGCCTGATTGGTGCTGTACTTAGAATTACCCTGACAGCGGGGGAGAGAGGGGAGGAACGGAGGGGAGATCTCTCTCTCCCTCTCTCCTCCCCCGCTCCCCCTGCTCACTGCCGCAACTCACCTGTCACCCGCGCCTGCATCCGAACCTTTTCTCTCGAGCGGGCAGGTACTCGCTAAGGGCAATGCTCACTCGAGCAATTGTCCTTAGCGAGTATGCTCGCTCATCTCTATTTCTGAACTTTAATTTTTTTCCAGAATTAGTCCATTGTCCCACCATTTTTGCTATCATGGGCTATCTTAAAGTGGTACTTCCATCTTGTCAATTTATCCCTTATCCACAGGTGATAACAGGATAGGGGATAACATGTCCATCAGTTAGGATCTAACCCCTGGGACCCCATTGATCCAAAGAAATTGCGCCGGTGAGTCTTGAAATCTTGACAGCAGTGGCAACTCAATTCATTTGAATCGGACCCCTGGAGTTAGTTGAATTGCAACACTTGGCAATCATTGGTGGTCAAATTGAAGTGATTGGTGTCGGCCGCCACCGATTGCTGAGCACTTGAACTCATTTATCTCTGGCACTTTCCATAGCCAACACTACAGATTTCAGGACCATTCCAAGTGCAATTTCCTGAGAAGGGAATAGCTTTTTAAAATATAAAAACAATAAATAAAGTAACTTCATTGAATATTGCAGGATGAAGCAGAAGGGGAATTTCTCATACAGATGCCAGGTACCCCTGACAACAATGCAAAGTAGTAATGTAGCAGAAGCAGGTGGAGTAGATAACACCAGAGATCCAAACAGCACAGGATGAGACCCTTTGGGGAATGAAACCGTCAGAGAATAAGACTCTAATAGTGATGAGTGAACTTTTGAAAAGTTTTGTTCAGTCGGTTCACCAAACTTTTGCAAAAAGTTTGATCCGAATAAGTTCGAACCGAACAAGTACAACAGAACTCCTAAAACTGGTGTATAACTGTGCAGGGCTGCCTTCACACTGGCATGAAAATCGCATATGATTTGTACATTGTGAGATGTACAAATCTCGCATAAATATGAACCCCGTTATTTTGAATGGGTTTATTCACATTAGCGATGTTTTCCTGCATGGCACCAAAATGTGATGCAGGAAAGACATTGCAGCACGTCTTATCTAGCGGTGAGATCTACCATTGCTTTCAATGGGGCCAGCAGCGGCAGCAGCACCGGCCCCATTGATAGCAATGGAAGAACTCTGCAACACTCTGCCGCAACTGTGACAGCAGAGGCGGGGATCACTTCCATCACCATTGGAAATAGAAATCAGCTTCACTAACATGTATGTGTCTCTCAGTGCTTACAACTGAGCCACCACACTTCTTTCTTCTCCCTTCTTCAGAGAAGGAGAAAATGGACAAAAAACAAACACAAAGAGAACATACAACCTCCCTGCAGATGTTACCCATAATCAGCCGTGAACCTAGAACTCCAGCGCCCAAGGCAACAGTACTAGTTACTGAGCCACCAAGCCTCTTCATCCTCATACTTTGAAGGAGGAGAATGAGAAAATAAAAATGAGATCTTCTAATTCACCTTCATCTCATTCTGCCCTTTATCCTCTTCCTTTTACTTCTCCTCCTTCTCCTTCTTATACTTCTCCTCATTGTACTTCTTCTCCTTCTCCTCCTTCTCCTTCTTCTCCTCATCATTGTTCTCTTCTTTCTTTTTCTTCTTCTGTCTCTCCACAGGAGTATAAGAAGGAAGATAGAGAAAGCTTAAGAAGGTGGCTCAGTCATTAGCGTTGTTGCCTTGCAGTGCTAGGGTCCAAGGTCCAAACTGCCCAAGGACAAAATCTCTATGGATTTCTTTCTTTCTCTTTTTCTGTCATGTCCTCCAGAAAAGGAAGACCGTCCATGCTGACTCCGATATTAATGCTGTTGTCTTGCAGCACTAGACTTCTATGTTCAAATCTGACCAAGGACAACATCTGGGTGGGGTTCTCATGTTCTCTTTCTATTTATTCTTCTTGTGGTTCTTCTCCTCTAGAGCAGAAAAGGTAAGAGAGGTGACTTGGTTGCTAGCACTGCTGGAGTTCTAGGTTCAAATTGGACCAAGGGCAACATCTGGATGGAATTTTTAAGTCTTTTTTGTGTTTATTCTTGTTGTTTGTCCTTTTTCTGCTCTACAGCAGAACAGGCAAGTGTGGTGGCTCAGTTTTTAGCGCAGCAGCTTTGCAGTGCTGGAGTACTCAGCTCAAAACTCACCAAGAGCAACATCTGGATGGCTTATTCTTGATAGGATTTAAACCTAGGACCCAACACTGAAAGGCAACAGTGCTAACAATGGAGCCACATGCATGACAGAAAAATACTAAAATGTGCCCACTTTTATTTGCAAAACAATTTTCTGACTATTTTTGCTAAAAATCGGATTGGGATGATCTCATCTGTTTTTTGCAACGATTGGCCAGATTTTATTTCCCGGCCAATCACGATGAGCGACATTAGAAATAACGCTAGTCAGATGTATGGAATGAATTGCTCAGTTCTACATATTTTTGCAGCGGCTCTCCCACATGCGAGTATACCCTAGTAACGGCGCAGTTCTACTACAGTTATAAATTCTAGTACAGATGGTTCCTTTCAGTTATAAAGCATCTTAGGTTCCGCAATGACACATGAATGGTGATGAGACTAAGATGACATTTTGTAATGTTTCGGCTTGTAAATGCAGATTCAGCTGTCAGTTGATTATAAGGTGTTACCGCACACACATTTTACTTCTCTGTTTCGGTTTAATTTTTTTTTTTATCAATCGTAGTTCTGCATGGCAACGTTCTTATCTGTATCCAACATCCTGAAGTTTGCAGCATTTTTTTTTTCTTATTTCAGTTATTTTAAATCAAATTTGCAATGTTTCCACTAAGTGTGTAAGAAAGAAATTGATTTGGCTTGTGCTCTGCTTAGACATGCAAATGTGTAAATGATGGGTGTTGTCAAAAAATAAGTCAATGACACAGGAAAAGCATCAATCATTTCTCAAGGCATTAGGATATAAAATGATTAAACAGCTATATGAGTGAATATATTTCACCCTGTCACCTCGCTTAAGTTGCAAAACACAAGGCGCAAGAAACCTGAAGAAATTCCTCTAAAGTTTGATTGGTGGAGGTCTGATTCTTGGGCCCCTACCTAAGAACAAGTGACCTGTGCCTCATAGGCAAACATGGGAACCAGAAGTGAGGAGAGTAGAGAATCGGAAAGTTAGCCATCTGCATGTAAAGTCTGGAAACAGCCAAGTGCTCTTTCACATTTGCAGCTGTCTGGTCCTCTTCCCTCCCAGTCCCATTCTCTAATGGTTGAACTATGGAAGGTGTTTTGCTCTATTAGGAATAATTTCCGTTACTTCTATGCCCCTTCTGTTTTTGACAAGGAGCACAGGAAAGAGGTAATTACTGAAAATCCCTAAATATTGGGATTTCAAGAAATTAAGAATTTTGGAATTTTTTGTTTATACCATGTATTCTTGTTGACAAACGTAAAAAAACATATATATTACAGTTGCAAGAAAAAGTAAGTGATGCCTTTGAAATTGCTTGGACTTGATTACTGATTACTAAGGCCTCATAATTATGGGCATGCATGGATTCCGCATGGGGAATCCTGCACGGAATCCGCCCGTACCCGTGGCCGGTGTCCCTACGGATAGGCCGCGAATCGGACAGCTTCCATTGAATTGAATGGAAGCCATCCCTGAAGGCATTGCAGTGAAATGGAGCAGGCTGCGATTTTTCATCTGCGAGCGGAAACCACAATTGGTTTCCACCCGTGTACATAAAAAAAATCATTTTTCCATGGCATGGAGCATATGGAGGGTTATTGCTGCGGAATCTGGAGCGGAACACCCACTCCGGATTCCGCAGCTAAAATCTGCCCGTGGACATTGGGCTTAACCCCTTGAGTGGCACGCCCGGAAATTTTCCGGGACGAGCTCCACTGCTCATAGTGACATAGCCCGGAAGATTTCCGGGCTATGTATCACTATGGGAGCTGCAGAGCACAATGCCACAAGCTGTGACAGTGTGCTCTGCCTGCACAGTCCCACAGAGAACAAAGCAAGGGCTTTAAAAAACCAGCAGAAGATATTGCCGGCATATCGGCAATGTCCTGCTTTGTTTACAGGTTGCCATAGAAACCATCGGCTTGTCAGAAGCAAGCCGATGGTCTCTGTGACAGGGAGAGTTTGGTGCTTGGCTGTCAGAGGACAGCTAGGTACTAGCTCTTAAAGCAGAGATCAAAGAAAACCTCCGATCTCTGCTGTGTTAACCCTTTACATGCTGCAGTCTATGTGACTGCAGCATGTAAAGGGCTGTCACTGCAGCATGTAAAGGGCTGTCACCATCAGACCCCCGGAATGTGATCAGGGGGTCCTGATGGGTCCCTGTGGAAGTCCCCTAAAGGGACAAAAAAAAAAAAAAAAGTTAAAAAATTATTTTAAAAAAAATTATAAAAACACTTGTCTACCTTTACTTTGTAAAAAATTAAAAATACAATCACACATGTGGTATCCGTGCGTCGTAATGACCCAGAGAAGGAAGTTAATACATTATTTAACCCCTTAATGACATGGCCCCTTTTTTTCTTTTTTCCCCATTTCTTTTTTTCCTCCCTCCTGTTTAAAAAATCACAACTTGTCCCGCAAAAAACAAGCCCTTATATGGCCATGTCAATGGAAAAATGAAAAAGTTATGGCTCTTGAGACGCAACCGCAAAATTAGTTGAAATTCAATGATTAGACCATTTTAAAAAACCTGCCCTGGTGGGCACGACAGGGTGGTAGGAAACCCGCCACTCAAGGGGTTAAGAGGTTTGGTTGTTTTCTAAGTCAAAATATAGAGAAACATAATCTAATTAAATTAATAATGTACATAAATTGCAACATCCATGTCTTTTATTGAGTACAATGACTAAACATGCACACTTTAGGAAGAAAAGAATAAGTGAAGCACTTAATATAATAGCCTACAGATCCCTCGTTAGCAGTAATCAGCTCCTCCAAACGTAGCTGTAAATAAAATTTGCACAACATTGAGGATACATTTTATACCAATGGTGTTTCACTTCATCAATATTTCTGGGATGCCTTATGTGCACAGTCCTCTTCATGTCATGTCACAGAATCATAATAAGGTTAAGGTTGGGACTCTGATATGTTAGAGAGCGAAGTTGGAGGTCCAGATAAAACATAAATCTTTTTAGTTTTCAATTATTATTTAGTTGACTTGTGTTCCTTGAGTCATTGTCTTGATGCATCACCCAATGTCTCTTCAGCTTGAAGTCATGGATGGCTGTCCTTAAAGTTACCTGCAAAATGTTTTATCTGGACCTCTAACTTCCCTTTCTAATATTTTCCCAGGTTGTACCAGCTCTCTGGAATTGTTACCCCAGACAATCAGGTTAGTCTGCATGGAGTTTGTATTTTCTCTCCATGTTTGTATGGGTTTCCTTCGGGTATTCTGGTTTCCTTCCACACTCCTTTGGTGATGAGGTTTTGGTGTTGGTGTGCAGTGTTCTCTTTCCTCTTGTTCAGTTTTCTTTATTAGTGGACACGTGAATAAAGTTTTTTTCAGTTTGTACAGCATCCTGCTGTTACCTTTTGGGTTCTTTCTCACCTGTTTCTGGATTGTCTTTTGAACTCTTGAAATAATCTTATGAGAAAGCCCACTCCTAAAGAGAGTAGAAATTAGTCCCGAATTTACTCCATGCATATAATCTGTCTAACCATGGATTGATGTACACCCAGGTATTTAGCAATGCTTGTGTTGCTTTTTCCAGCTTCATGCTTCTCCATAACGCTTTTTGAGATCTTCGAAAAGTTGTTTGTATTGAGGCATGGTTCACACTATCGAATCCTTCGTAGGAAAAACAGACTTGTCAGTGACCAGGCTTTGAGTACCTTAATTTAATAGGCAAGCACCTGTGAAACCCACACATTCAATCTCATCTCCTTACTTGAAATATTTTTGCCAGTTAGCTCTTGGAGGCATCATTAACACAGAGGTTCACTTCCTTTTTTCTCCCTGCACTGTGGATGTTTACTCAGTGTGCTCAATAAAAGACGAGAACGTGAAAACTGTTTGCGTGTTATTAGTTTAGTTAGATTGTTTTTGTCTATAATTGTAACTTAGATAACAATCAAACCGCATGTTATTAGCAATCTGCGGAAATGCAATTAATTTATAAGACTTTACTTACAGTATATAACGCTTAGAATATTCAATGTAGAACAAAACAAAGGTCAAAAATCTTCAACTATTTTCATAGAACTTCTGTACATTTAGTAGAAGCAGTAGTTTTCTAGCAATCTGCTCACAGGAGGAGCCACTTCATCGTGTGTCTGTTTTTGCAAAGTATTTCCTGAATGTCACATCTGAAGAGGTGCCGTAGATCACATGCATGTGACAGGCTAAGCTGTTTCATGGGACACGCTTGTGAAAAATATGAAGTCTTGTTGGATCCATTATGCCTGCAGGGATGAGAGGTTGATGCAGGCTGTCTGAGGAAGAGCAGCATCTGGCTATGTGGCGAAAGACTGCAGATGCTGTTTGAGACTGTTTTCTCAATCAATCTCTCACAGATGATCCAGGCTTTGGGGAGCTGGTCCTTTGTATTGATCATATTTGTGTTACCGTTCTATCTCATGCTGGTAATGCTTCATACCAATGCAGAGTGTATAACGGCAGGACCTCATTGATAGATGTAGATAAACAGCAGGTTGCGCAGTCAGGATGGGAATAAAACACATGAAGGTACATTTTTAAAGCTATTCATACCACATTCTGGTATTTAAAAGTGAAAAAAAAAGTTTGCACAAACAGATATTTGCTAAAAAAGTTGTGACTTTTTAAACTTTCTACACCGGCCTCCCTATCTTTTTAAAAAGAGGTTGTCCGCTCCATGCAGTCAGATTTGTGTGCAATTCACACCAGAGACTGGCGTAAACTATACCAAAAATGTATGGCAGGTGTGCCTCTTCATGTATACAGCACACCGGGCACTGGGGGCAACTATATTAGGCAACTCCCTGTGCACATGCTGACTTTGCTCAGGATGTGGATACTTTTGAAAATACTATATTTACTCGAGTATTAGCCGACCCGAGTATAAACAGAGTCAATAAGTTTTACCACAAAAAAACTGGTAAAACTTATTGACTCAAGTATAAGCCTAGCTACACTCGAGTATATACTAGGGAAAAAAAACGCAAAAGTCACCTCTCAGCCGACGTCTGTGTCCCTGGCGCAATGCCCTCCCCTGTGCGATGGTCTCCACGGTGTTGGCGCAAGCTGCTTCAGACTTCTCCCTGCTGTCATCTCCCTGGCTCGGTTTTCAATTCCCCCGCCGTCAGCCAGCACTCGATAAACCAATCACAGCCATTTAGTGAATGACATCTCTGAATGGCTGTGAATGATAGAGCACCGTCTGTGATTGGCCGGCGCTCGCTCCAATCACAGCGCTTAGTCACATAGCGCTGATGACGGGGGAATTGAAAACCGAGCCAGGGAGATGACAGTGGGGAGAAGTCTGAAGCAGCTTGTCGCACCATCGGGGAGAGCATCACGCCGGGGACACAGATGCCGGCTGAGAGGTGAGTATTGCGGTTTTTTTTTTAACCCCACTTGAGCATGAGACGAAGAGGGCTTTTTCATCACATTTTTTTGTGCTGAAAAACTCGGCTTATACTCGAGTATATACAGTAATAAGCCAGGATATACTCACCTCTTTGCCCAGCCATGCAGCCTCAACTCACTTCTGGGTTGAACAGTCATGTGTGCATCCAAATATATGACTGCTACGATCAATCAATGGTTTCACTACCATTGAGACCAGTGATTGTCCGCAGTGGTCATGCGCTTAGATGGGCACATGAACGCTTGACTCAAAAGTTAGTGGAGACTGGAGGAAGTGTGGGGAAGGGTAGCCTGTTGGGTTAGGTAAGTATGAGTTTTTATTAGTTTGCTAGGCACAAAAAAGTTTGGAAATGAGGGGGAAGGGCCACAGAGCAAAGAGAACAGGGCGATGATGCAATGGCCTATTCATGTTAGCCCTGATCTGGGTCCACTAGGGAATTTAAATAGCACAAATGGTAAAAACTGTGCATGGCAAACATTGAAGGGGCTGTGGTCCTCATTGGAATGCTGCAGACTCTTCAATAAGTGCATCGGCAGAGATGCCAGTAGTCAGACTCCAAGGATCTGATATTGATGGCTTATTCTAAAGAACGGCCATTCATTTTGCAGCCAAGAGAGTATCTTTCATGGACCAGAAGGTTACAGGCTCTTTCACAAACAACAAGCACATTCCTTCAGGAAAATATTTGCTTAAAATCCTAGAAAGGCCAAGAGCCAATTTACCTTCTTTTTATGTCACCACAAACGTGTACAGATCAATTCCTCTCGAAAAGCTTGCATAATCCTCTAGCAGAAAACACAATGTTTGTAGTGTAAATAGCATTTAAATGATTTCATGGTTGTTGTTTACAAGGTCATAAATGAGATTAGCACAAAATTAAAATAATTAAAATTAATATCCTGCTCCTTTCAATGTTTTTCCTCTTTCCAATTTTGTTCCACCTGGCATCTGATAATAGATAACCTTGCCTCGCTGCTGTTTGTAAATCTACCTTCATGATTCACGTTCCATGCACACATCCTATTAGAAATAACACGGCACATCAGGAGCTCCTCCCACTGCAGGATATCTTCCTCACCTGAAAACAGCGCAAATTTAATTGCAAAGCAGCTCGGACCGAGGACGAAATGTGTTTTGACGTTGGTGATAATGTAACAAATTTGTCTCAGAGGATGTTTGCTTTCAATTTCCAGGAAACACACAGAGAGGGATAACACATCTGAAAATATCTACAGCTTCATCCAACTTCCTAAGATGATACTGCAACGCCGAACGAAAAATATTAACCCATTTTCATTCTGGAATATATGCATGATTGTAAGCTTTTTGTGACAAGACGTCTCTGGGATTTTTGTAGGTTATTTCAAGAGGTTGTGTCAAAAGGGCAACCCCTACTTATATGCCCAGTTAGGGAATGTGAACCTAAAAGAATGGGGTCGCTGCTCAGGACCCACATCATGTCCCAGAATGGAGAGCCGTTCAGGAAGAGTCGCTCCAATTTGCTTCAACCGTGTGGTATCTGTTACATGTGCTGCTGGGATCTGTAGTTCTAAGCTTCCTAGCAGCACAGCCCTCACAGGGTTAATTGATTGAGCTGGCTGGGTGTGGTACTTCCTGCTAGCCAATCTCCTGAGTCTGTGCTCACATATAAACCCAGCTCCTGGTCAGTCAATTAACCCTGTGGGGGTTGTGCTGCTAGGAAGCTTAGAACTACAGATCCCAGCAGCACATGTAACAGTATCCTTGTATTAAAGAACCGTCATTCATGTGAGTGGCTGTCTTCAGGAAGGGTACTGTTTTTCCTTAGGGAGACCACTTAGAAGGTGCGAAGAGACTTATAAGGCCATCTATGCTCCTCTGGGAAATATGCAAATGTAAAGATAGAACCATGCCTCTGCAACGCCACCTATTGGAAGGCAGCATTCCTGCAAGTCAATGTCAGAGCTTTTAACAAGCCATATAACAATAACTGGGAATGTAAGCCAAAGTCAGAAAAAACATCTAGTCATGCACAGACAGACTGAAATACCACATGCAGCAGATTTTGCAGAAGGAACGCCTGACTATTCATGACTACTGCCAGCAAAATCATATGTTTGCAGGGATATGAAAAATAGAAACCAGGCTAATCAGCTGTTTGCTCCAGGCCAAACATTTTGAAAGGGGTTGTATGTGTTGGAAAGATAAATGGGACATTTTCTTCAAAGTATGATCATGAATAGTGCTGAGCAAACCAATCCAGTAGAACATGTTTTGGATCGAACTTTACTAAAAATTTGGTTCTGCACGAACAGAGATTTTGGCAAAGTTCAACCCCAAATGAGGTTCTACTGGTTTGGTTTGCTCAACACCAGTCCTGAATGCTGGTGTCTAACACTGTCTAAGAGCCATAAAAACCTAATAATAACACCCTCAGGGTTTTATGGCTTTAAGACAGTGTTATACATCAGGTTTAGAGGTTTAGTGGTTTTTTGGGTTCGATTCAAACTAATTCGGACCAAACTGGACTGTTTGCCAAAGTTGGGTAAACCGGTGGAAGTGAACTTTTCAAAAGTTCACTCATCAGTATTAATATTAATTGCCCATTTAATTAAGTGTAGTTAGTATTTTTTTCTCCATCTTTTGTTCTCCATGTATTGTCATATTAGCCATATCTTTCCATACAGAACATGTCCGCAGTATGGTGTTATATGGAGAGACCATAGTGCCTACAAATCAATAGTACATTGAGGCACAGTGCACGCAGTTCAGCCTTGTGTATGAGGCTTTATAGTTTTCATTTATTATATGCACTTAGGGTTGTAGCTAAAAAAATGAAAATAAATTAAATCAAGAACTGCCATGCATGAATCTGGCAGTAACGGGACGTGTTTTGGAAGGTGACTACGGTATGGTTATATAAAAAGCATAAAATATAACACGACTTTTCATGATATTGGATTCTTCGGCTTCTTTGTCAGTCAGTTCATGAAAAGTAAATACAAAATGCGAGCCCGGCTTCTTGTATGACAGAAGCAGCTCAGGAAAGCAGCAGGTGATGCAGCCTAAAAAGCGTTGTCCAAAAATCTCCAACTCAGATGGGATTTGAAAGCATGACATAAAGCTAATCAGCAGCATTTGTGAGCGGTGAGCGGGAGGCCGATGTGGATCTTCATCAGTGCTATTTATTAGCAAACAGAGAGAGGCAAAATAGACCGAAGAGAAGGAGGGGGATGAGATAAATCCAGATAAAAAGTATAGGAGGGTTATATGGCATAAACAGGGAAAAGGGCAATGAATGGATAAAAAAAACTGTGGAAAATGAGAGAAACCCATGAGGTTTTATTTCGTACACTCAGCATAAGGCAATGCTAATTGAAATACATGTAACTGTGTATTCTTTCTACAATAGTAATTTATACTTTGGCTTGTCTACTAAAGAAAACTTGTCATCATGATTTAGGCTCCCCAGCCACCACCAACCTGTCATCCAAGATGGTGACAGGTTCCAAATGCTGTTCTTCTACTTTTTTGGAATATATTTGGCTTCATAGAGAAATACAACTTTGAATGCTATACTGCCATCTCTGTATAAAGTCACAGGTGTGGAAACTTTTTTTTAGAGATGTTATGCTGGCCAATCTCCCTTCTGACTTGATTGACATCCCATCTGCATGGTATATCATCACAAGCCACATCCAGCTCATGCACAGTACTGGCCTGGTTTCATCCCTGAATTGCGTATTCACCCACCCACAACAGCCATGATCAGTGTCCATGCTGATCATGACTGGAAACCCTTTAAATGACCCGATCGGCCTTCTGCAGTCCTGAATGGCCCCCTGCAATGAGATTGCAAGGCACCATCCAAGTGTTGTGGCAGCCTGGAGCCTTCTGAATGCTCTTAAGGTTGCTATGAGTGAGCACCTATTAAATCAAGGCTATGGCAGTGTAACGCAATGCTATAGTATTGTATTATATTGTATAAGCAATCAGACAATTGCAAGTTCAAGTGCCCTATGGTAACTAAAAAAAAGTTCAAATGCGTAAAAGAAAGATTGTTTTAAATACTATAGAAAACAAAGAATACTAAAAGTAAAAAAAGAAACAAACTTTTCCCAGGCATTGCATAAAAGAATAAAAATAGAGATTGTCACAACTGTAAAAGTTCAATTTACAGTATAACAACATCACATTATTAATCTTGCACAATTATGCAACGCCAGAACTGTGATTGTTGGCCACCCCTACTGCAAGAAAAAATTTAAAAATAAGTGATTGAAAAGTTATATAGAGCCTAAAATAGTATCCATAAAAATTGCCTCACAAAAAATGATCTCTCACACAGCCACATCGACAGAACGGTAAAAAGTTATGGGGGACAAAAGATGGTGACAGAAAGCAGCTTTTTATTAAAGTAGTACTTGGAGATGAGCGAGCGTACTCGGAAAAGCACTACTCGCTCGAGTAATTTGCTTTATCCGAGTATCGCTGTGCTCGTCCCTGAAGATTCGGGTGCCGGCACGGAGCGGGGAGCTGCAGGGGAGAGTGGGGAGGAACGGAGGGGAGATCTTTCTCTCCCTCTCTCCCGCCCGCTCTCCCCTGCTCCCCGCTGCGACTCACCTGTCAGCCGCAGCGGCGCCCGAATCTTCAGGGACGAGCACAGCGATACTCGGATAAAGCAAATTACTCGAGCGAGTAGTGCTTTTCCGAGTACGCTCGCTCATCTCTAGTAGTACTGCATTAAAAAAAACTTTACAAATTTGGAATCACTGTAATCATATTAATCCACGGAATAAAAATGGAAAGACCAAAGAACAAAAAAAAAAAAAAAAAAGGCAACAGATCCTTGCTTGCTCCTGTGCATCCATTTCAGTATTTTTGGATTGGAGAGAGGAGATCTCATTATATATTCAACGTCTACCAGGACGGGGAGGTGTTAGGTGGTGGGTCCTTTCCATAGGGATCCATCCACCTACCCCGGGTAAGTCCTTTGTTATTCTTGCTTGTATTTAAAGAACTGCATTTTAGTGGGTGGAGCGCCGTCCCTTATTGTTCTTTTTTCTCACGGAATAAAAATAGCGTTATTTTTACTGCACCATGAATGTCGTAAAAGCAAAAATTATTTGCAGGGTTTTTTTTCCATTTTTTGTCACTTAAAATTTTTTAAAAGTTTACCAATACTTTTGTTATATTCAGTTGTACCATTTAAAAATACAGTTTGTCCCACAAAAAGCGAACCCTTATATGTTTCATCAGAAAAAAGAACTATGATTCCTTGAAAGTGGGGAGGAAAATATAAAAACAAGGAAATGATAAAAGGCTGCATCAGGAAGGGGTTAGCAATCGTAGAGTTGGAAGGAACCTCCAGGATCATTGGGTCCAACCCCCTGCTCAATGGAAGATTACTAAATCATCCCAGATAGATGTCTGTCCAGCCTCTGTTTGAACACTTCCATTGAAGGAGAACTCACCACCTCCTGTGGTAACCTGTTCCATTCATTGATCACCCTCACTGTCAGAAAGTTTTTTCTAATATCTAATCTGTGTCTCCTCCTTTTCAGTTTCATCCCATTGTTTCTAGTCTTTCCTTGTACAAATGAGAATAGGGCTGATCCCTCTGCAGTGTGACAGCCCTTCAGATATTTGTAGACAGCTATTAAGTCTCCTCTCAGCCTTCTTTTTTGCAAGCTAACATTCCCAAATCCTTTAACCATTCCTCATAGGACATGATTTGCAGACCACTCACTATCCTGGTAACTCTTCTCTGACCTTCAGTTTGTTGATGTATTTTGTAAATGGGGGGGGGGGGGGAGAACTAGACATAGTATTCCAGATGAGGTATGACCAAGGAAGAGTAGAGGTAGATAATGACCTCACGTAATCTAGACTCTATGCTTCTATTAATACATCCCAGAATGACTGTTGTATCACACTGTGTTCTATTAGTATAACTAAGCCTTTTTCACTTGTGCTGCTGCTTAGCTCAATTCCTCCCATTCTCTATGTGCTTTTTTATTTTTTTTTTCTTGCCCAGATGTAGGACCAGATTTCTCCCTGTTAAATTCCATTCTGTTAGTCGCTGCCCACTGTTCAAGCTTGTCTAGATCTTTTTGAATCCTCTCTCTATCTTCCATAGTGTTAGCTATCCCTCCTAGCTTTGTGTTGTCAGCAAATTTGATCAGTTTCCCCTTAATTCCCTCATCTAGATTACTTATAAGAATGTTGAACACCACTGGGCCTAGGACAGAGCCTTGTGGTACCACACTTGATACATTCTTCCACTTGGATGTGCAGCCATTTATGACCACTCTTTGTGAATCCACCTAACAGTTCCCCTTTCAATCCCATATTTGGTCATTTTTTTTAAGTATCAAGTGAGATACTTTGTCAAATGCTTTACTAAGGTCAAGATATACTATATCCACTGCATTTCCCTGATCAACCTAGTTGGTGATTCTGTCATAGAAGGAAATTAGATTAGTCTGGCATGACTTGTTTGTTACAGACCCATGCTGGCTCTGGTTAATTACTCCATTCTTATCCAAGTACTTGCATACATGCTGTTTAATAATTTATTTAAAGATCTTTCCCGGTATAAAAGTCAGGCTCACAGGCCTGTAGTTTCCTTGATCCACCTTCTTCCCTTTTTTGAAGATAGGAACAACATTTGCCCTTTTCCAATCTTCTGGGACTTCTCCTGTTCTCAAGGAATTTCCAAAGATTACGGCGAGTGGTGCAGCAATTACCTCCACTGCTTCCTTCAGTATCCTAGGATGTAATTTATCTGGACCTTGAGACTTCTATTCATGTAAATTAGCTAATAAAAGTGTTTCCGAACCATCTCTCTGTAGATAGTGGGGATTATTTTATTCATTCTATAGCACAGGGAAGATCAGTTGATGTTGCATCTACTTTCTGAGAGAAAACATAAAAATTAGGAATTTAAAAATTTGGCCTTCTCAACATCATTTTGGACCAATTCACCATTTTCATCTTGTAAGCATCCAATAGCATCTTTGACTTTTCTTTTGCTTTTGACATACCCCCAAAATCATTTTTTATTCTTCTGGCCTCTCTTACAAGCCTCCATTCATTATTAGCTTTAGCTTTTCTGGCACTTGCCCTACAGTTTCTGCAAACTGCATTATATTCTACTATAGATGTGCCCCCACTTTCATTTGATAAATATATATGTATTCCTTTTTAACATGTGTGTATGTTCTGTGTTCATCCATCCTGGTCTCTTTAAATTCTACCTTCTTTTAGGGATTGTTAACGATTGTGCTTTGAGAATCTCATTTTACGAAATTTCTGTCCTTAAGAACATCCAGCCATTGGATTCTTCCTTTCCTCTTTTTTGAGTTCATTAAAATCTGCCTTTCTGAAATCCAACCTTGAGGTCTGAGTCTTCTCAGGTCTAACTCCAATTGCTATACAAAATTCAAGGATAGCATGATCACTGCCTCCTAAGGTCCCAGCCACCCTTACTTCCTCAACCATTCCCATCCTGTTAGTAAGAATTGGGTCCAAGATCGCAGATCCCCTTGTTTTCTCTTCTACCTTTTGGAAGATAAAGTTGTCAACAAGAGCGGATAAGAATTTGTTGGATCCATTACTTTTACCTGAGAGAGATTCCCAACAAATGTCTGGATAGGTAAAATGTCCCACAATCACTATGCCATGCTTTTTTGAGAGCTTGGCCATCTGATGTAGAAAGAGTTCATCCATATCTTCTGCTTGTCCAGGTGGCCTATAGTAAATGCCCACAATGGTGTCCTTTCTGTTGTTCTCTCCTTGTATTTTTACCCAAACAGTTTCTAAAGAACTACCATGCTCTGAAGCTTGAATATATGTCGACATATATACTTTCCTAACATACAATGCAACACCTCCTCCTCTTTTATTAAGTCTGTTTCTTATAAATAGTTTATAGCTTTCAAGCCTTGTATTCCATTCACGTGTATCATCCCACCAAGTTTCGGTGATGCCTATGACAGTTGGCAGCTAGCAGAAAATATGTCCATGTAGAAAAAACCTTAGGGCTCATTCCCACAAGTGTATTTGTGCAGTGTGTTACACTCACAAATTTGGGGCACGTAATACGCAGTGAATACATGAGCGTATTTTTTCATGCCATGATGCGATAGCATGAAAAAAATCCTGGCATGGCCTATCTTGGTGCGCATTTGCCCACCGCAAGAACCCATTGAAATCAATGAGCGTGCGTAAATGCACATGACATACGAAGAAAACCTGGGTATTTGCTACACATACATGCAGAAAATCAATGTGATTTTGCACATATTTCTTGTGAACGCCATAACGCGGTGCCTTTCTGCACACAAATGCACATCAGAGCGGGTGAAATACGAGAGCATAGGCATGTTTCGGTTGATGTATTTGCTCAACCGAAATGTGCTTCTGCCTGTGTGAACACGCCCTTAGATGTATGTTGGATACTCGCATAATCTTGTTACAACTGTTCTTTAATTACATATGGTTACAGATGGTAAAGAAAGTGCGAGAGAACGGAGAGAGAAAGGGAAAGAAATGTGATATTTATGTGACCAGAACAGAATAATAAAACATCACGACAAGACAAATTATTTACTTTAATCAATTTATTCCCTGTGTAGAGAGTCGCTTATGATAAAGTGTGTGGCCTGTAGTCGGCTCTGAGTGGATATCTGTCCATGTCTTTCATAGTAAAATATTGCTCTCTCAATGACTGCACAGCCGGGGATGCACAGAGCTGATAATGTCCCGCTATAGAGGATGAATGTCTGTATCAGACTGTGTACTTCACTGACAGGACAGCTGCTGCGCACCTCATACACACAGGAACACCATCATCATCAAATCCATCCGCACGCTCAACAGTGTAATACATCAGTCAATGCTAAACCATCTACGCCACAAGACGTTTATTGTTGTGTAACCTGAAAATGCTACGGTACAACTTCATTAATGAATATCAATACAAATGGAATTTAAAGCCCATCAAGTGCATCGCCCAAACCACTTATATTGACAGCATTGACCTATCACTTTAGAGGACTATCGGCTACTGAATCAACCATCAGAGCTTTACTTCCAGAACTCACTGTAAGCAATTTTACATTTTCGAAGCACGTATTGCAGTTCGCTGAATGAAGGATACCATAACATATCAAAAGGTTGGAAATTATTCTCCTGAAGGAAGACAGATAAATGCAAAAATATGAGCATTTCTCTGCCGAAAGTTTTTGCACAGGGATAGCAGCAACATCACTGAAGTGTCTGCTTCGGTTGCATAAATGTGGTCAACTTGTATATCTTTAGCAGGAAAGTAAGCAATATCACTATAAATATATATATATATATATATATATATATATATATATATATATATATATATATAAATCACCAATTAAACAATAGATGGGAATGGACGATGTGTAGATATATTAAAAAAGACTTTTATTTTAATGTTAAAATAATGGGTTATTGGAAACACTGAATAAAATGGACATTCAAAAAGTTATAGTGCCTGCACAAAGCTGGAACGTAAGCTCAATTTACACGCAACAATTATCTTTTGAACGGACAAACGAATAAACAAATGAATGATTTTTTTGCATAGAAATGCTGAACATTTAAATGTAAAGATAATCGTTTGAAATCCTTTCCATTTCATTTATTAGCTAAAATAAACAACGTATATGTTGTGTGCTCAGGTGGGCGAGTGTTTATACAAGGAATGTCTAGCCAGCAGGGTTTTAATTAGTGTGAAGATAAGCTATTGTTTTCCTCCAGCATGAGTAAACAAGTACTCCTTGTGTTTATGCAAGGCGAACAATCACCCTTCCCCTGAAGTTGTTCAGTCTTTCAAAGACTGAACAATGCCAATTAAATGAAGCGAAAAACAAACAAGGAAATGACCATTTTTTATGTAGGCTGAAACTCAGCGATAAACGATAAATGAACGAATAGTCCATGATGGCTTTTACACGCAATGATTCTTGTGCAAATTCCTTGAATTTTGAGCAATAATCATTGAGGGTGAATGAGCATTTAGTTAAAAGGCAATCATACATAAGTTTGACACTTAAACCACAGAATAATTTGAACAAACTTATCACTTCCGATGATGGAACCAGTATCAGGCAGCTGCTGCCAAGGCAAATAGGATCATGAGGTGCATGAAAAGAGGTCTTGGGGCATATGACGATAATATTGTTCTCTCTCTTTACAAACCACTGATTAGACCTCAAGAAGGACATGTCAGAGTTTGAGCAGGTACAAAGTGTGGCAACTAAAATAATAAATCGAATGGGCCGAGTACAATACCCAGAGAGGTTATCAAAATTGGGATTATTTAGTTTAGAAAAAAGGCAGCTGAGTGGTGACCTAATAACTATGTATAACTATATCAGGGGACAATACAGAGAACCTTTCCCATTATCTATTTTTACCCAGGATTGTGACTCTAGTAAGGGGGAGCCCTCTATGACTAGAAGAAAGAAGTGTTTTAGACCAACATAGAAGGGGAAGAGCAGTGAGACTATGGAACTCTCTGCCTGAGGATCAGATAATGACAAACTCACTAAAAGAGTTCAAGAGGGGCCTGGACGCCTTTCTGGAGTGCAAAAAAATTATGTCGTAGTCAGAGATGAGCGAGCGTACTCGATAAGAACAGATACTCGAGCAAGTATCATCCTTACCGAGTACCTGCCTGCTCGTCTGCAAAGATTCGGGTGCCTGCGGAAATGGGGGGAGATCTCTCTCTCTCCCCCACTCTCTCCTGCTCACTCCCGCAACACAGCGCTCACCCCCACCGCCACCCGAATCTTTGCGGGCAAGCAGGCAGGTACTCGGTGTGGACTATACTCGCTCCAGTATCTGTCCTTACCGAGTACACTCGCTCATCTCTAGTCGTTGTCACTAACTATTTTTAAGAAAGGCCGTTGATCCAGGGAGGTATTATTGATTGCCAGATTTCAAGTCAGGCAGGATTTTCCCCCTGAAATAAGGAAAATTAGCATCTACGTTATGGTTTTTTTGCCTTCCTCTGCATGAACATTGCAGTATAATAGGCTGCACTGGATGGACATACGCCTTTTTTCAGCCTTACATACTCTATTACTTAATTACTACGGAAGTCAATATAAACTTAATTTTAAGGGTCCATCAAACCAAGATTAAGCAGACACATCCTAAGCTTAAATGGAGGCGGGACATATAGACCTAACTTTCATTATACCTTCAAGCAGCTCTCCTAACAAACCAGGAAGATTGGCATCATCACTATAACTCCTCCAGAATGGGGATAGACTTAGAGTCTTCACTGATCTCCATTATTTGTGCTGGGTAGAACCTTCTTTATGACCCCAACACCTTTCTTTACCCATCTTGACATAACTTTTCCTCTATGTGTGGGATGCTGTTATACTTAAATGGTTGCTTTCCTCTAGACCTCGCCTCATGTCTCTCTTATTTGACAACCTAGCTTTTCCACTGGCACTTATCTTCCTCCTTTCTGTTCTTATCATCCTTCACATTTATCATCTCTTCTTGTCTTCTTACCCTTCTTACCCTTTTCCTTTAGTCTGTTTTTCTACTTCCCATAGCTCACCATACTCACTACAACATTTTCCCCAGTTATTGTTTATACTGTAACAATATCACCATCTATTGAATAGTCCATTAGACTTTAGAGTTGCAGGGCAATTAGGCAGACCTTCAAGTTTCTAAAATGACATGTGAAGGCTAGGACTACACTATAACCTTGGTTGTACAACTAAGAAAACCACTGAATCATACAATTGGGTGACTTAATGCTTCTAGTCTTCTGGTGGCACCAAAGATGCAGTTCACAACTCACAAGCACACAGTCTCACCGCTGTTCATTCCAATAGGGTACTCTTACAACTTTTTGGGTATGCAATAGAGATTCCTAAAAATGTTGAAACAATAAAAGTCCCATCTGAGCCACAATAAACTGTAAACTTTACAGTATAGCCCATGCTGAGATGCTAACCACTGTTTTCCGCTGTCTGCAGTTAAAGGGATCCCAAATGAAGAAGCATTGTTTAGTACATTTGTAATCAACTTACTTTTTGGCCCAATAGTTTGGAATATCAATTTTTATTCAGATAATTAAATGAACCCAACAGCTGTTAATTTCCGTCCTAATATCCCATCTGTTTATTGAATGATTATCTTGGTACTGATGCATGCATAATTGTGTTTCTGTAAACAATAGTCATAATTATGTATTTATACATAATATTCTCACAGATCAGGATATGTAATTCATGTACTTTTTGTTAACAAATCTTTGTCATCAGTTATGAAGAGTGGAAGAATGTGTATTAAAGAGATTCCTTAAGAAGCTATTACCAGATATTCATTCATAGGAATACAGTGGGGAAAAAGTATTTAGTCAGATACCAATTGTACAAGTTCACCCACTTAAAAAGATGAGAGAGGCCTGTAATTGACATCATAGGTAGATCTCAGCTATGAGAGACAACATGAGAAAACACATCCAGAAAATCACATTGTCTGATTTTTGGCAAATTATGGTGGAAAATAAGTATTTGGTCAATAACAAAAGTTCATCCCAATACTTTGTTATATATCCTTTATTGGCAATGACAGAGGTCAAACGTTTTCTGTAAGTCCTCACAAGGTTGGCACACACTGTTGCTGGTATGTTGGCCCATTCCTCCATGCAGATCCCCTCAAAAGCAGTGATGTTTTCGGGCTGTCGCTAGGCAACACGGACTTTCAACTCCCTCCAAAGGTTTTCTATAGGGTTGAGATCTGGAGACTGGCTAGGCTACTCCAGGACCTTGAAATGCTTCTTACGAAGCCACTCCATCGCTGCCCTGACGGTGTGCTTGGGATCATTGTCATGCTGAAAGACCCAGCCACATTTCATCTTCAGTGCCCTTGCTGATGGAAGGAGGTTTGCACTCAAAATCTCACGATACATGGCCCCATTCATTCTTTCATGTATACAGATCAGTCGTCCTGGTTCCTTTGCAGAGAAACAGACCCAAAGCATGATGTTGCCACCCCCATGCTTCACAGTAGGTATGGTGTTCTTTGGATGCAACTCAACATTCTTTCTCCTCCAAACACAATGAATTGTGTTTCTGCCAAACAGTTCTACTTTGGTTTCATCTGACCATATGACATTCTGCCAATACTCTTCTGGATCATCCAAATGCTCTCTAGCAAACTTCAGTCGGCCCTGGACATGTACTGGCTTTAGCAGGGGGACATGTCGGGCACTGCAGTATCTGAGTCCCTGGCGGCGTAGTGTGTTACTGATGGTAGCCTTTGTTACATTGGTCCCAGCTCTCTGCAAGTCAGTCACTAGGTTCCCCCGTGTGGTTCTGGGATTTTTGCTCACCATTCCTGTGATCATTTTGATCCCACGGGGTGAGATCTTGCGTGAAGCCCCAGATCGAGGGAGATTATCAGTGGTCTTTTATCTCTTCCATTTTCTAATTATTGCTCCCACAGTTGATTTCTTCACACCAGCTGCTTATCTATTGCAGATTCAGTCTTCCCAGTCTGGTGCAGGGCTACAATTTTGTTTTTGGTGCCCTTCGACAGCTCTTTGGTCTTCACCATAGTGGAGTTTGGAGTGTGACTGCTTGAGGTTGTGGACAGGTGTCTTATATATTGATAAGTTCAAACAGGTGCCATTACTACAGGTAATGAGTGGATGACAGAGGAGCCTCTTAAAGAAGAAGTTACACGTCTGTGAAACCCAGAAATCTTGCTTGTTTGTAGGTGACCAAATGCTTATTTTCCACCATAATTTGCAAATAAATTTGTTAAAAATCAGACAATGTGATTTTCTGGATGTGTTTTCTCATGTTGTCTCTCGTAGTTGAGGTCTACCTATGATGTCAATTACAGGCCTCTCATCTTTGTAAGTGGGAGAACTTGTACAATTGGTATCTGACTAAATACTTTTTTCCCCACTGTATAGGACACTTTCAAATGATTGTAGTACAGCCACATTTTAGTACCATATTATGGCTGCAGTACACGGACCTACTTCGTTTCTGCTAAACTATAATTAGTTCATCATAGGATTGTATGGTGAGTTTTATTTCCCATTGCTTATATACAGTAGCTCCAGCTTAGTACAAGATAGTGCCGAATAGAGATTGCAATCATTCATGTCTGTTCCTGTTTAGTGTTGAGTGAACCGAAAGAGTTGAACCCTGGTTCGGATCGCACTTTGCTAAAAGTTTAGTTTGGTGCAAACCTAAACTTCAGGTGAATCACTTCGGCTGAACCCATTAAAATTTTCTCCTCCTCTAAATGTGACTTAGTGTTTGGCACCATTGCTGGGGTCTTAGTCTCCAAGGTTCAAATCCAACCAAGGACGACACCTGCTTGGTCAGATTTGAACCTATGATCCCAGCACTGCTAGCCACTGTGCTGCTTCCTGCTCTGGAGCACCAAAATATGAACTGTATGCAGGTGTCTTTGATCATATTTGAATCTGGGGAAGGGGGGGGGGACAGAAAAAGAATGGTGGCTCAGTGATTAGCACTGTTGTCTTGCAGTGCTGGACTCCAAAGAGTCCAGTTCAAATCTGACCAAGCAGATGTTCGTTTTGGTTGATTTGAACCTATGAGGCTAGGTCTGCATCACTGGAAGGCAATGATGCTTACCACTGAGGAGGAGTAATAATTCTATGGTCCTTACATAGTGTTCTACACCCTTTTAGGGATTTTGACAATATTCCAGTTCTATTCGAACTAATTCAAACTGAGCTGAACTTTTGCTTAGATTCAACAAAGAGGCTGAATCAAAGTTTCAAAAGTTCGCTCAACACTATTCCAGTTCCGAATGAGGCTCAAATAAATCTCATATGCTAGGGAAGTTTCACCAGAAGTCAATTAACCAATCAATAAGTTCTCACGGTATAGAAGGAATGTACTGAGAGGAAACTTGTTTAACAGGAAACATACAAACTCCATGGAGATGTATATCTTGGCTGTATTTGAACTCCAGACCCTGACACTGCAAATTAAAAGTGCTTGCCAGTGAGCTATAGTGCTTCTATGGTAAACTAAGTCCAGTAGAACCACAGAAGGAATATGTATGTGCCCATGTAACTGCTGTGTGATAGTGGCCATATTGTGACTTGCCTACACAGAGTAGTATTGGTCTTGTTAACTGTTTCCAATCCAATTTGTATCCTGGTTTTCCTAGGGGGGCTTACTCTTTCTCTGCCGTAATACAACGGCGCTATCTGCTGGCTAAAGCCAGTACTGCATGAGGTGACACGTTGGATAGGCTCGTGACAGCAGAGAGGCTGGCAATATACAGTAAGAGAACCCCGACGGAAGTCTTCAAACATTGAAGCTGTACAGCCTTAAATCCTCAGAGGTCAGACAGTGCATTGGAAAGTGTTAATAGCAGTATAAGCAGCTGACTCTACAATTTTTCGTGCTTAGCATACATTGATGAATCTGTGATCTGAAACTGAATAAAGGCCATGCTGATATTTCTTCCACTTCACATTGAAAAATTAAATGAAGGACTGCTAATCTTGTCAGTCCTTAGTAGCAGGGCACTGAAGGACAACTCTTAACCCTTTCCAATCGACTATCTGACATCTAAAGACATTCTGATTGAAGACTGTACAGCTTCCGATGTCGGAAGACATCCGGCAGGGTATTCTTACTGTAGATTACTGGACGCTCTGTTGTCAGGGGCCTCTCCAGCATCTCCAATACCATAGTACTGGCTCTAGCCAGCAGGTGGCGCCATTGTATAATGGCAGAAAGAGAAAACCCCCTAGGAAACCCTGAACCCAAAATTGAATTGCAAAGGGTTAATACACTTAGTGCAACTTTGGCCAGGCGTAGATTTTCACTATAATTTACACCAGTTTCTTATGTTGGGCTGAGGGAGGCCCTGCTTTCTCACGAAGCCATGCTTACCTTTTAGAAAAATTTCAAGGGTAACGTAAAAGTGCCAAAAGTAACACCTATTTGCACAACTATGCCTTGCACAAAAATTTGCAACTGTTATACAAAAGACATGTGGTACACGGCCGTCATAAATTCCCTTCTTCTTTCATTGAGCATGATAATATGTTTGGCTGTAACATCTGCTATTAACAACTATTTTTAGGAAAACTGCATTCTGTCAGCCTCTGAGTATAAAATATTTAGACATCACATAAACTCATAGCCAAGGGAGTTCTATAAATTAAAGTTGTTAGATAAAGCAAAAGTAATGATTTCTCTCCACACCGGCGGCAATGATTCATGTCACTAGAGTGTATGTACCATCTATTGATGGGCAACATAGGGTCGTCTTGTGTGCTAGACACATAAAAGCTTTATCTACAAAATGACTTAAAGTAAATGACTAAAACACTGCGGAATGTGTTCATTTCTGCCTCACTTTTGGCTAATCGGCTTTTTTTGGCCTTGTGCCAAAATACATTTAAAGGAGTACATTACAACTTTTCAGAATCAAAGCTCTACAATAGAACTTTTGATAATGTGCTTGCATAGTGACTCACTACCCTAAAAGTCATGGTGCTTTCGTTGACAACATGGGTAATCTACTGCTTCCTACCCTGTCCGTAGCTTCTGTCATCTGGTTTACTGTTGGGTGGGAGGACAGGGCCGGATGCATGCGCTGTCTGAACCTCCAGAACTCCTACTGCACATGCAATGACGGTAGGTAATAGTGCTGGATGAAAAGCCAATGTATTGAATTGTGGGAATTGTAGGCAAGCAGACGTGAGAGTGTCTAGAGCGGAAGTGACATGTGTAAACACAATGGAAGAGTGATGGCTGCAGTAGGATGAAGACATAGGTGATGAAGAGTTTATAGAAGGTAACAAGTGGTCTTCTTGTGTTTAATGGTCAGATATGAGAACTTGCAAAAATTTTCATATCAGGCCCGGAATACCCTTTTAAGCTGATTATTTCCCCAATTTAGGTTTCCTTTATTTTCCAATACTATGATGATGGTATATATACACAAAGCATTTTTTTCAATCTGTTCTCCACTGAGTACTTTAGGTTCTGTTGGCTGGATGTTCGCATGCTTGTGTTAAGCTGCCCATGCACATTAGATAACTCTTAGTTGAATACTTATTTGGCTGAAGATTATATCTTCCAATGTCTCCATAGATAAGCATGCTCGGCTTTCAAATTGTGCATGTATCTTGTATATAGCGAGGGGTGAAAGATACTGCCAGAAAATTTCAGAAGCTTGTTTCCTAAGAAAAAAAGTGGCATGCATTTCAGATGCATCCAACTGCCCAATCCTTCTCTTACCCAACATCTACCAGCAAGGAAGAGTTGTATGACCCTCATACACATTAAATGGTCGTCCGTTCCTGCTGAAATCAGAACCTTCGACCAAGCAATCATGTGTACCATCCTTAATCTTTATACTCAATTAAAAGAGTTGTCCAATTCTTTTACTTAGTTTTGGGCCCTGCATGCCCAAAACTAAATAAAAGCGATATACTATACAGCGCATCTGAAAGTTGGAGTCACCGGGGCTTCTGGTCTGTTGCTGTCCCGTAAACTTTCTACATTAGACGCGCCTGACAGGTTTACAAAATGTCACTGATGACGTCCAGGTCAGACCTTCTATTGGCTGCAGCAGTCACGTGGGTAAACACTAGAGATGAGCAAGTATACTCGGTAAGGCACATTACTCGAGCGAGTAGTGCCTCACTCGAGTATCTCCCCGCTCGTCTCTAAAGATTCGGGGGCCGGCGCGGGTGACAGGTGAGTTGCGGCGGGGAGCGGGGAAGGGGGGGGGGAGAGGAAGAGAGAGATTTCCCCTCCGTTCCTCCCCGCTCTCCCCTACCTCTCCCCGCCCCCCGCTGGCCCCCGAATCTTTAGAGACGAGCGGAGAGATACTCGGATAAGGCACTACTCGCTTGAGTAATGTGCCTTACCGAGTATACTCGCTCATCTCTAGTAAACACCCATATGACTGCTGCAGCCGAAGTAAACAGAAGACCAGAGCATATGCGGTTTGTCTCCTGGAAACCATATTTTGTCAGACATTTCCAGTGCAGGGGAAATGTAGTATTTAGAGATGAGCGAGCACCAAAATGCTCGGGTGCTCGTTATTCGGGACGAACTTTTCGCGATGCTCGAGGGTTCGTTTCGAGTAACAAACCCCATTGAAGTCAATGGGCGACCCGAGCATTTTTGTATTTCGCCGATGCTCGCTAAGGTTTCCTTGTATGAAAATCTTGGCAATTCAAGAAAGTGATGGGAACGACACAGCAACGGATAGGGCAGGCGAGGGGCTACATGTTGGGCTGCATCTCAAGTTCCCAGGTCCCACTATTAAGCCACAATAGCGGCAAGAGTGCCCCCCCCCCCCTCCCAAAAACTTTTACTTCTGAAAAGCCCTCATTAGCAATGCATACCTTAGCTAAGCACCACACTACCTCCAACAAAGCACAATCACTGCCTGCATGACACTCCACTGCCACTTCTCCTGGCTTACATGCTGGCCAACCGCCCCCCCTCCCCCCCACAGCGCACACCAAAGTGTCCCTGCGCAGCCTTCAGCTGCCCTCATGCCACACCACCCTCATGTCTATTTAGAAGTGCGTCTGCCATGAGGAGGAACCGCAGGCACACACTGCAGAGGTTGGCATGGCTAGGCAGCGACCCTCTTTAAAAGGGGCGGGGCGATAGCCCACAATGCTGTACAGAAGCAATGAGAAATAGAATCCTGTGCCACCGCCATCAGGAGCTGCACACGTGGGCATAGCAATGGGGAACCTATGTGCCACACACTATTCATTCTGTCAAGGTGTCTCTGCATGCCCCAGTTAGACCAGGCTTTTTAATTCATAGACACAGGCAGGTACAACTCCCTATTGTGAAGTCCCTGTCGACCGACAGCATGGGTGGCTCCCTGGAACCCACCGGCGGTACATAAAAATATCCCATTGCATTGCCCAACACAGCTGAGGTAGTAATGTCGTGCTTAATGCAGGTGGGCTTCGGCCCACACTGCATGCCCCAGTCAGACTGGGGTTCTTTACAAGTGGAAACAGATGCATTTATAATTCCCTGTGGACCCACAGCATGGGTGGGTGCCAGGAAGCCACCGGCGGTACATAGAAATATCCCATTGCATTGCCCAACACAGCTGAGGTAGTAATGTCGTGCTTAATGCAAGTGGGCTTCGGCCCACACTGCATGCCCCAGTCAGACTGGGGTTCTTTCCAAGTGGAAACAGATGCATTTATAATTCCCTGTGGACCCACAGCATGGGTGGGTGCCAGGAAGCCACCGGCGGTACATAGAAATATCCCATTGCATTGCCCAACACAGCTGAGGTAGTAATGTCGTGCTTAATGCAGGTGGGCTCCGGCCCACACTGCATGCCCCAGTCAGACTGGGGTTCTTTACAAGTGGATACATGTAGGTTAAACTCCGTGTGCACCTACAGCATGGGTGGCTCCCTGGAACCCACCGGCGATACACAAAAATATCCCATTGCATTGCCCAACACAGCTGAGGTAGTAATGTCGTGCTTAATGCAGGTGGGCTCCGGCCAACACTGCATGCCCCAGTCAGACTGGTAATATGTACCTTAACAGTAACCGCGTTGGTGGTAATGTGGTGGTGACTGCGGACCTAGTAGCGCGGTTTTATTTTGTTGGTTTTCGGAATGTGGCCAGGATTAAGTGGGCCGTAGCGGGGGATGTTTTGGAGGCACTACGTGTCCTCTCCACGTGTCCGTGGTTATATGCACCTTAACAGTAACAGCGTTGGTGGAAAATGGCCTCGCCGCCATCATGTCTTTGGGAAGCCTCTGTTTCCACACCCCAGAGACATACCATTAGCAGCGGTATAGGCAGAGCCCAGAATTAGTAACATTTCAGCCGTAGCATTAGCGACAGACCCCACTAACATATCACTAGCAGCATTATAGGGGAAGCACAGTCTTAGTTCCATTTAAGTCATTGTAGCAGCCTACACAGGCCCACAGGAACAATTCCGAAGCAGCAGTATAGGAGGAGCATAGTCTTAGTTCCATTTAAGTCATTGTAGCAGCCTACACAGGCCCCAGGAACAATTCCGAAGCAGCAGTATAGGAGGAGCATAGTCTTAGTTCCATTTCAGTAGCTGCAGTATAGCCAAGGCCCAAGTTACATTTATGTAGCTAAAGTGTAGGCCAACCCCGCACACACTTCTGTACCATGAGTGCAGGCGAAGAACATACAAATTGCTATGATTACACTGTAGGTGAGGGCCCCAAAACATTGGTGTACCAACAGTACTAATGTACCTCAGTAAAAATTGGCCATGCCCAACCAAGATGGCAGGTGAAACCCATTAATCGCTTTGGTTAATGTGGCTTAAGTGGTAACTAGGCCTGGAGGCAGCCCAGTTTAACGAAAAATTGGTTCAAGTTAAAGTTTCAACGCTTTTAAGAGCATTGAAACATATAAAAATTGTTTAGAAAAATTAGATGAGTGAGCCTTGTGGCCCTAAGAAAAATTGCCCGTTCAGCGTGATTACGTGAGGTTTCAGGAGGAGGAGCAGGAGGAGGAGGAGGAATATTAGACACAGATTGATGAAGCAGAAATGTCCCCGTTTTGGATGGTGAGAGAGAACGTAGCTTCCATCCGCGGGTGCAGCCTACGTATTGCTTACGTATCGCTGCTGTCCGCTGGTGGAGAAGAGAAGTCTGGGGAAATCCAGGCTTTGTTCATCTTGATGAGTGTTAGCCTGTCGGCACTGTCGGTTGACAGGCGGGTACGCTTATCTGTGATGATTCCCCCCAGCCACACTAAACACCCTCTCCGACAAGACGCTAGCCGCAGGACAAGCAAGCACCTCCAGGGCATACAGCGCTAGTTCAGGCCACGTGTCCAGCTTCGACACCCAGTAGTTGTAGGTGGCAGAGGCGTCACGGAGGACAGTCGTGCGATCGGCTACGTACTCCCTCACCATCCTTTAACAGTGCTCCCGCCGACTCAGCCTTGACTGGAGAGCGGTGACACAGTCTTGGTGGGGAGCCATAAAGCTGTCCAGGCCCTTAAAGACTGTTGCACTGCCTGGGCTGTACATGCTGCTCGATCTCCGCACCTCCCCTGCTACCTGGCCCTCGGAACTGCGCCTTCTGCCACTAGCGCTGTCGTATGGGAATTTTACCATCAGCTTGTCCGCCAGGGTCCTGTGGTATAGCAACACTCTCGAACCCCTTACCTCTTCGGGAATGAGAGTGGGAAGGTTCTCCTTATAGCGTGGGTCGAGCAGTGTGTACACCCAGTAATCCGTAGTGGCCAGAATGCGTGTAACGCGAGGGTCACGAGAAAGGCATCCTAACATGAAGTCAGCCATGTGTGCCAGGGTACCTGTACGCAACACATGGCTGTCCGCACTAGGAAGATCACTTTCAGGATCCTCCTCCTCCTCCTCCTCCTCAGGCCATACACGCTGAAATTATGACAGGCAAGCAGCATGGGTACCGTCAGCAGTGGGCCAAGCTGTCTCTTCCCCCTCCTCCTCATCCTCCTCATGCTCCTCCTCCTCCTCCTGAACGTGCTGAGATATAGACAGGAGGGTGCTCTGACTATCCAGCGACATACTGTCTTCCCCCGGCTCTGTTTCCGAGCGCAAAGCGGCTGCCTTTATGGTTTGCAGGGAACTTCTCAAGATGCATAGCAGAGGAATGGTGACGCTAATGATTGCAGCATCGCCGCTCACCACCTGGGTAGACTGCTCAAAGTTTCCAAGGACCTGGCAGATGTCTGCCAACCAGGCCCACTCTTCTGAAAAGAATTGAGGAGGCTGACTCCCACTGCGCCGCCCATGTTGGAGTTGGTATTCCACTATAGCTCTACGCTGCTCATAGAGCCTAGCCAACATGTGGAGCGTAGAGTTCCACCGTGTGGGCACGTCGCACAGCAGTCGGTGCACTGGCAGATTAAACCGATGTTGCAGGGTGCGCAGGGTGGCAGCGTCCGTGTGGGACTTGCGGAAATGTGCGCAGAGCCGGCGCACCTTTACGAGCAGGTCTGACAAGCGTGGGTAGCTTTTCAGAAAGCGCTGAACCACCACATTAAAGACGTGGGCCAGGCATGGCACGTGCGTGAGGCTGCCGAGCTGCCGAGCTGCCACCAGGTTACGGCCGTTGTCACACACGACCATGCCCGGTTGGAGGCTCAGCGGCGCAAGCCAATGGTCGGTCTGCTCTGTCAGACCCTGCAGCAGTTCGTGGGCCGTGTACCTCCTATCTCCTAAGCTGAGTAGTTTCAGCACGGCCTGCTGACGCTTGCCCACCGCTGTGCTGCCACGCCGCGCGACACCGACTGCTGGCGACGTCCTGCTGCTGCTGACACATCTAGATTGCGAGACAGAGGTTGAGGAGGAGGAGGAGGAGGAGGGTGCTTTAGTGGAAGAAGCATACACCGCCGAACATACCACCACCGAGCTGGGGCCCGCAATTCTGGGGGTGGGTATGACGTGAGCGGTCCCAGGCTCTGACTCTGTCCCAGCCTCCACTAAATTCACCCAATGTGCCGTCAGGGAGATGTAGTGGCCCTGCCCGCCTGTGCTTGTCCACGTGTCCGTAGTTAAGTGGACCTTGCCACTAACCGCATTGGTGAGGGCGCGTACAATGTTGCGGGAGACGTGGTCGTGCAGGGCTGGGACGGCACATCGGGAAAAGTAGTGGCGACTGGGAACTGAGTAGCGCGGGGCCGCCGCCGCCATCATAGCTTTGAAAGCCTCCGTTTTCCACAACCCTGTACAGCAGCATCTCAAGGCTGATAAATTTGGCTATGTGGACGGTTAACGATTGAGCGTGCGGGTGCGTGGCGGCGTGCTTGCGCTCCAACACTTGCGCTAGCGACGGCTGGACTGTGTGGTGCGAGACATTGGTGGATGGGGCCGAGGACAGCGGAGGTGAGGGTGTGGGTGCAGGCCATGAGACGGTAGTGCCTGTGTCCTGAGAGGGGGGTTGGATCTCAGTGGCAGGTTGGGGCACAGGGGGAGAGGCAGCGGTGCAAACCGGAGGCGGTGAACGGCCTTCATCCCACCTTGTGGGGTGCTTGGCCATCATACGTCTGCGCATGCTGGTGGTGGTGAGGCTGTTGGTGGTGGCTCCCCGGCTGATCTTGGCGCGACAAAGGTTGCACACCACTGTTCGTCGGTCGTCAGGCGTCTCGGTGAAAAACTGCCAGACCTTAGAGCACCTCGGCCTCTGCAGGGTGGCATGGCGCGAGGGTGCGCTTTGGGAAACAGTTGGTGGATTATTCGGTCTGGCCCTGCCTCTACCCCTGGCCACCGCACTGTCTCTTGCAACCTGCCCTGCTGCTGCCCGTGCCTCCCCCTCTGAAGACCTGTCCTGTGTAGGCGTTGCACACCAGGTGGGGTCAGTCACCTCATCGTCCTGCTGCTCTTCCTCCGAATCCTCTGTGCGCTCCTCCCTCGGCCTTACTGCCCTTACTACTACCTCACTGCAAGACAACTGTGTCTCATCGTCATCGTCCTCCTCACCCACAGAAAGGTCTTGAGACAGTTGCTGGAAGTCCCCAGCCTCATCCCCCGGACCCCGGGAACTTTCCAATGGTTGTGCATCAGTGACGATAAACTCCTCTGGTGGGAGAGGAACCACTGCTGCCCAATCTGAGCAGGGGCCCGAGAACAGTTCCTGGGAGTGTTCCCGCTCCTGAGCATGTGTCATTGTAGTGGAGTGAGGAGGCTGGGAGGAAGGAGGAGCAGCAGACAGAGGATTCGGATTTGCAGCACTGGACGGCGCAGAACTCTGGGTGGATGATAGCTTGCTCGAAGCACTTTCTGCCATCCACGACAGGACCTGCTCACACTGCTCATTTTCTAATAAAGGTCCCCCGCGTGGACCCATTAATTGGGCGATGAATGTGGGGACGCCAGAAACGTGCCTCTCTCCTAATCGCGCAGCAGTCGGCTGCGACACACCTGGATCAGGAGCTCGGCCTGTGCTCACACCCTCACTTGGCCCTCCGCATCCTCGGCCGCGTCCACGTCCTCTAGGCCTACCCCTACCCCTCAGCATGCTGTATTACCAGTGATTTGATTTCCCAGGCAGGAAAGAAATTGGCGCAAGGCTGCACTCAACCGTAGCTGGTTGCGTCTGATTTTTTTACGTTCTCCACGCAGCACACACGTACCCAGAGCCCTTAGGACTGACAGAGGCAGGGCAAATATAATTTTTTTCCCTTTTGTTTAAAAGGATAGGCCCACTGCGTCTATTCACTGAATAATAAGTTTAATAACTGACACTGTGTTGCGGCCCTGCAAAAGTGTCACAGAACTTTACTGTTGCAGAGTTATTAACTATGGCAGAGCAGGTATTTCCCAGGCAGGAAAGAAATTGGCGCAAGGCTGCACTCAACCGTAGCTGGTTGCGTCTGATTTTTTTACGTTCTCCACGCAGCACACACGTACCCAGAGCCCTTAGGACTGACAGAGGCAGGGCAAATATACTTTTTTCCCTTTTGGTTAAAAGGAAAGGCCCACTGTGCCTATTCAATGACTAATAACTGTGTTGTGGCCCTGCCTACACAATTCTGTGCCTGTAGTATCAATGCAGGGTGCAATGCTCTGCACCGCCGATTTTGAGAAAAAAAAAAAAAAGCAACACAGCTAACAGCAGCCTGCACAGTACTCCACACAGTTAAATGTGGCCCTAGAAAGGACCGTTGAGGTTCTTGAAGGCTACACTCACTCCTAACACTCTCCCTGCCTAAGCACCACTTCTGTCCCTAATGCCGGGTGCAATGCTCTGCACTGCCGATTTTGAGAAAAAAAAAAAAATTCTCCACTGCTAACAGCAGCCTGCACACACGTAGATGTGGCCCTGAGAAGGACCGTTGGGGTTCTTGAAGCCTACACTCACTGCAAATACTCTCCCTACAGCAACTCCAATAGAACAGCACTTTCCCTCAGCTAACTCAGACGGCATCTGAGGCGAGCCGCGGGAGGGGCCGACTTTTATACTCGGGTGACATCTGATCGCCCCAGCCACTCACAGCAGGGGGGTGGTATAGGGCTTGAACGTCACAGGGGGAAGTTGTAATGCCTTCCCTGTCTTTCAATTGGCCAGAAAAGCGTGCTAACGTCTCAGAGAGGAAAGTGAAAGTAACCCGAACACCGCGTGGTACTCGTTACGAGTAACGAGCATCCCGAACACGCTAATATTCGCCCGAGCATCAAGCTCGGACGAGTACGTTCGCTCATCTCTAGTAGTATTACATAGAGGCAATTCAAATGAATGGACATCCGAGCTGAGTCAGCCAGATCAGGAGTCGCTCATACATAGCAGCTCTTTACTTTGACATGTAGACCATGGTCTCGAGTGACGGATCCGCACTATGATGTCTATATGCCCTTTAAAAAACCCTTCAACTTACTGCAATAACATTTAAAAAAACAGTTTTTACTCATGTTCCCTTTCTTTAATACTTTTTTTTCTATCTAGAATTGAGGAGCCATTTAATTTATGCAAATATGCAATAAAAAGGTGTTTTGGTTAATGAATAGGAAATAGCAGGGCTCTAAAAAGGGGGTAAATATATTTTCACAGCACAGTAAAATCTAGCTGTAACTTTCTTGGCTTATTTCCAGTTTAGCTATTTTAAATCTTCGGTCTCTTGGCTACTTGTTGTGCATACTACACACAATGATTAAGTTGCAACTTGTGCTTACTGAGGTGGGAGTTTGGAAACAGATCGGGTATGTGTTCTGAATTCCAACGTAGGCATCGCTCTTCCTTCCACATTGTGACAACTGATGAGTGTTTGAAGACAGCACATGATCATACTAAGAAACTGAGAATGCTTGGGGCCGTGGGAGTCAATGAATTGGTGTGGAACATTGTGTTCTGTTTTGGTATTCTGTTGGTTTGATTTGTCTTCAGATAATAATAACTTCTTTTTAACAATAACACTTCAGTATAAGAACCTTGTGCCTGAATTGATCACTAGATAACTATATGAATGTGACACTTCCAGGCCAAAAATGCACAATGAGTTCCATGAATTAAACATAATATGTTATTTTAATTTAGGAAGAAGCATTAAAATTCTAAGAACTAATAGTAAGACATCAAGAACTGAATATCTTACTTTTAGCACCCAGGAATCACAGCTTATAAAGGGAATGTGTCATCCCAAAATAATCTATTATATAAATCAGGATTTTAAAGAATTTTTGGTGATTTCTTACATATGTGACTTTTTATATATCACAATATATGTATTAAGAAAAATCCTAATGTCTTGCATTTTTTACACTGACTACTAAGCCTAATAATAGTATGACACTTCCTGTGCTATGGAGAAAACTTTTCAGCAGTCATCTCATTTTTACTGCATGTAGGATTGCAATGTAAGGTAAAACCTACTATATATATATATATATATATATATATATATATATATATATATATATATATATATATGTTACGTGTGCTGCTGGCTTCTGCAGTTCTAAGCTTCCTAGCAGCACAGCTACAGGTGGTTGAGGGTTAATTGAGCTGGCTGGGTGTGGTAATCTCCAGCAGCCAATCCCCTTTAGCCTTTAGCACATATAAACCCAGCTCTTGGCAGTCTGAGGCTGGTCTTGTACTGTTTGGATGTATCTGTTATGTTCCCACTCAGATCTGTGGTTGCAAGTAGGTCTGGTTGTGTCTCTCTGCTTCCCTAAATACAGTTTGGACACCCTGGTCTGCAGCACATGCAGCTCCCCTTTCATTCCCTCTTCACAGGTGTGGCCGCCAAACGTCTTATGTCTCACTCTGTGTGTCAGTTAGTGGATCCCTGACATAGCACCCTATGTCAGCTTGGTGGCTGACTGTCTCTTCCCCCTGTATGAGGACACATAGACTTGCTGTGAGTTTCATCTATGTGAGGTTTGATCTGTGTCTTGCTGGTTCATGTCATTTTGTATGTTTATTTTCTGTCAGTTTTGTGTTCGCTTGCTGCATGACCTGCGTTCTGTGTCCTGTCCTGTTGCAGCTTGCTGTGTGAACTGTGTCTGGTGCTGCTGGACTCCTGGTTAGTGTAGGGACTAGCGGTATAGTCAGGAGCCGTAAAGTGGCCTGCTAGCTTCCATGTTTTGTACAAAATGTCAACTAATACATGGTATTTATATATAACATCATTTGCTATTAGTGGTTGCATTTTGTCTGCTGTATGCTGTGTTCTCTGCTCTGTGTATTCTGTTCTGTCCCTGTCATGTGGCATGTTTATGTATCCTGTTCTGGTGCGTGGTTCTTAGGAGTACATAGGGCCCAGATCCGAAGACCACTGGGCCGCCCTTTATTGGGGCAATGTCCCTGCTTAGGTAGGGCCATGTCATCCTCCCTTGTAGCACAGGGCCAGTTGTCTGAAACCTGTGTGTGAGCATCTCTCTTGGTCACGATCGTGTGGGCCCCGTGCTTGGTTTGCCCACACAATTGTAACAATATATAGGTTTTACCTTACATTGCAATCCTACATGCGGTGAAAATTAGATGACTGCTGAAAAGTTTTCTCAATAGAACAGGATGAGCGCACAGGAGCCACCATTCACAATTTGTAATGGTCACAGCTTAGCTGCTTCCCCTCCCTGCAGAATGACCTGTGTATAGGTCACAGAGCATGTGTAGAACAATCTCCCGTAGAAATCAATGTGTCAGATCCTGTCCATTGTCTGAATGGCCCACGAGTCTGCTGTAAAACACATTTTTGACAGCGACTCCAAAGCATGTTTCTGCAGCAAAGGCAAGCTGCCTGCCACCACAGCTATGTACAGACAATAAATTATATATATACAATAAGAGAATAAAAAAAGGATTAGAAAAATGTTTCACTAATTGGTTTTAATTAGTAAAAAATATAGATAACACATTCTTATTAAGCAGCTGTCTTATTAAAAACACACACACATATAAGTTGCTCTTATTGACCTGCTTATTGAAGTTCATATGGTTCATTATTATTCCATTGGCTGAATACAAATGATCCATAAACTCTAATATCTGTGAATTTCGTCATAAAATAATTATTAATATCAAGTTGGAATAAGAAAATCTATACAACATAATGATTTCCCTTTTAGCTTATGAAAATGACTGTTGTGGGAATTCACTGGGTACCGGGTTCTAGAGTTTCATTTCAAACAGTCATTTCAAAGTTATTATACCTTTGTGGGACAAATACATTCTACTACTTAATTTCCTTCACCCTCACATAATTCTTACTTAGTGAGATGCTGCAAAATATAAACTGTATTAGTGCAGAGCTGATGGATACTTGGATGGCCGTGATAACGTGGTAGCCATTTACCACCAAGGTGACTACAAAATCATAGAAGGGTTTACATAAAATTTCCCAGGCATCTTTCTTCCAGTTCACCTTGACAATTTTTGAGGTGACCACTTGTGTTGAACGGGGCAAAAGAATCAAACCCTGTGTTAGTTCATACTTTGCTAAAAGTTTGGTTTGCAGCAAACCAGAACCTTGGGTCATTCGTCATAATCAAAGAAGAAGGCTAGTGGTTCCTTTCCTCCTGTGGCTCAGCAGTTTGCACTATTTTTATGCTGCACTGGGGTCCTAGGTTCAAATCTGGCAACATCTGCACAGAGTTTGTATGTTCTCCCTGAATTTCATAATAATCACCTTTATTTATAGATCCCATGCAAATGTTACCCTAGATCTGATTTGAACCTAGGACCTCAGTGCTGCAAGGTAGCAGTGCAACCACAGCAGAGCTACCATTATTATTACTCCTCCTCTTCCTGTTCCTTCCTCCTTCTATGTCATTCTGGTTCAAACTGATTTGGCCAAAACCAAAGTTCAGCCAACCAACTTTACAAAATTCGCCCATTTCTAGTGACCTTCATTAAGTGTTATATGAAGAGATACATAATTCCTTATTTTGAAAATAGGAACTGGTCAAATAATTAAAATGTACTCTTCGTACTGCACATACACAAATAACAGTTTTTGAAATGTTTTTTATTTATGAATCAAGCAAAAGAGATGCAAATGTGAAAGTTTTGGGGATCATCTAAGGGAGGAGTTTTTCACCTCTTTTATACTGGGGCCACTGGTGTAACTATAGAGGATGCAGGGGATGCGGTTGCACCTGGGCCCAGGAGGCCTCTCTTCTCCTTACAGGGAGACCACAACTAGGAATAAAGCATTATAGTTAGGGGCCGTGTTACAGGTTTTGCATTGGGGCCCAGGATCTTCAAGTTACGCCTCTGACTGGGGCCTTACTGTGCAGAAGAAGTTGACGCATGGTTATTACCATTGGTCAAAGTCTATGCCAAAGACCATTTCCTGACTTGAGTAAAAATCTGAAAATAAGCACAAAAGGAGTTAATTATTGTTAAACCAGCAATTCCTACTCCCAACGAAGGACTGTGCAACTCAATCTCCTTAACCTTCCCTTTCCCACCAACAGCTAGGCAGTGATGTCCACATTTTAAGAAATTTTTCTTCCACAATATCTTGTTTCGGAATTATTTATGCCTGTATGATACTTTGCATTGGAATTATATCTTTACTTCTTATAATCCAGAATTCGTTTCATCATCCAATCTTTGTAAGGTCTTCTGGCTCATGTTGCCTTAGATTGAAACTCAGTTTGTCATATTATAACTCACATTCTGCCAGTAACTGTCTTATAATCATATTCATTTTCCATGCAAATGACTTCCCATTCTTATCTTGTTTTGCTCGCACTTGGATGTTATTTTAGTACTGCTAAGATAGTAACGTCACGCAACATTAGTTTTGGTTTTGGTGCTCTACATGGTTGAGAGTGAGTGCATTTTTCTATGGGCAACTGGGTTTTACAGATGCCAATCAAGATGTTAAAACTAATAAAACTCGTAGTGAAGCAGCGGATAATGCATTAACGAATTCCATTCTTGAGCAACAAACAAGTCTCTTGATGGCTAGAACAGAACATTATTTTTTTGTAAGGGACTTTTTCAGGTCAGCAAGATTTCTCCTGAGGACCTCTGATGGCAGGACAATGCAGAGTTTAATGGATTGAAGTGCTACAAACAAGAAGATGCGAGGAGCCCTCAGGAGAGAGGCCGCCACAATGCCACATGTAAAATATTAAACGTTTATATCTTTAGAAAAAAAATATAAGTCAAACAAGGAAAGTGTGGTGGGAACGAACAGCTTCTATTCCCAGTTGTCGGGAGAAGCAGGGCATTTCTGCATAAAGTGCGCAACCACACACAGGCTACTGGGAGCTAGCGTTTCTTCAGAAACACTTCGTTCATGCACTAGAACACAAATACTAAAGCACCCATTCTGCACCGATTGCTCACAGGGGGGTGTTTTCTAAACAACACTTTCCTTCTCATTATTTTAGGCAGAAGTCTAAGGAAAGTAGTCAGTATTATTTCCTCCAGAGGCAAAAATTAGGAAAGGAAAGATGGAGATCCAGCATTAAAAAAAATGTGTTAACTGCAGGAAGCTGTACAATGACAGCAAAAGTCACACTGATAGATAGTGACAGGTAATGGAATCACATTGAGATGGAGCAAACAGCAAAGAACATGAAATAGTAAAAGGATCCAAAGGGACAGTTGTGGACAGAGACATAGAGACAAGAGGAAGGAAATGATTAGTGTCAACCGTCACTGATTTTCAGCCAAGGATTTGAAGCCACGAATCTCCCCGTCTTAAAGATGCCTATAATGTTTCTCTTAACTCATTGATTAACATGCTAGTCATAAAATTGTAGAGTTAAAGAGGTTGGCCACTTTAACTTTATTTTAACCAATATACAGAAAACTAAATTCTAAGCCAATTGCAAATATATTATTAAAAGTTTTCTAACAATGTCTAACTTTGGCAAATGCTGCCCCCTCGTCAGGAAAAGTAGTCTCCTTGGACCACACAGAGCTGTTGTCTTGAAATGGCCTCTGACAGAGGTTTAGGTAACAACACTTTAGCAACATTAGCAACCTCCATTGAAAAACACTGGATATGGGAAAGTAGCAGAATGTGAGGAACCTGATGGACAGGTTGGGTCAAATGACCCTCTGGGAGCAGTCAATTCAAGACGAGAACCCTGTGTAGTCCGAGGAAACGGCTTTGTCCGAAAAGGGTGCACACCTTCTAAGGTAAGAGATCCTCAGAGAACTTTTAATAAGAGTATATTAGTAAGTTGCACATAGTTCAGTTTCCTACATGTCGGTTATAATTAACTTAAAGCAGTCAAAACTTTTTAAAGAAAAACCCAGGCTTTAGAATGTTCTGCCGAGCTCTAGTCTCACACTCCATGGGGCTCTCTTTCCTAGACTGTTCCCATACTCTTGTGGATTATGTACCACATTGCGATCGCTTTGCAAGCTGATTATCTGAGGACTCTTATCAACATCCTAAACTGTGTTCAACTCACCTTCTCCAGGCACTTTGATTCCAGTCATGACCCACCAATATTGTAATAATAAATATGGTGGATGCATGTCCACAATGTATGAGTAATAATATATGTAAGAAAAAATTAGGATAGCGCTGCCTGAGTGTACCGAGAAAGCATGGCTGGATATAAGTGCATAAATAATATATCACTCACCCGGTGCCTAGTGAGGATCCTGTTTGGTAGGGTCCTCACTGACACTCTTTGTCCAAGTTCTCCTATATAAATCTGTGCTCCTGCGCCTTTAAATCCCCTGATGTCCTGCTGGGCCAGTCAGCTGGGGAGCCGCGGTCCTCCTCCGTCTCTCACTACGAGAGCCGCTCAATTCAAGTGTATACACGCTATAACAAAATAGGTCCGCGCTCCGGGAATATGGCACTTCAGTACTTTAATCTCCACAACGCGTTTCATCCCTTAAAAGGGACTTTATCAAGTGTGGCAACGTATTACATACAAGACATTTATAGTAAAATTACATACCTCCATTGCATGCGGTTCGCTCCGTCCTCCTTCCCTCACAGCGTCCAGCGGCGCCACGCCTCCTCCGCAAGTGTCAGCTGACTAGGTCACGTGGGGCCGTGACGTCACCTCATCGGGCGCTGCTTCTTATGTGAGAACGGGAATGTGGACGGGCTCGCTCGCACTCCTGGATACATTAATCATATGGATGTTACTGGGCAACATCCCTGCTATCTCTTGATAAAATACTAAACATTATATTATTATTATGCAATCAATGAAACAATGCAACAACGTATATGTGATATCTGAGTGAACATAAGTCCCCTATATTATTAATTATTCTTTCCGTTCATAGACTCATGGTGGTAAATAGGCTATATGATCCTCCTAACTAAAAACAAACTATATTTCTTAATAATTATAAATATGAATATAAATATTAAATATTAAAAATATTAAAAATATTAAAAGGATTTCATTATATTTTCATCTAGTAAAGGACAATAAATTAACGGGTTTATATAAGAATACAATAAATAGATAAAATAGATAGACTAAAATAGGACTATATATTTATCTATGAATTTATATGTATTTATTGTGTTTATAATTTTTCTACCACTTCGTTCAGACCTCTAGGAACCAGAGTATTCATACGAAATATCCAATACATTTCTCTGGATCTTAGCTTCTCCACTGATCTCTCCCTAATATTTTCTATGGGAATAACTCTCAAAAGGGAGGAATCTTGGGCATGATGGATACTAAAATGTCTGGATACGCTGTGTTTATCGAATCCTTTCTTAATATTGCTACGGTGCTTGTTAAGTCTCCCTCGTAGCGTGTTGATGGTTCTTCCTATGTATCTCAGCCCGCATGGGCATTCCAGCATATATATGACTTTTGTCACATCACAGGTCATATTTTGTTTTATTATATAATCTTCTCCATCAGGAAGTTGAATTTTCCTGGCGCCATGTTGGATATTCGTACAGCATATACATCTTTTTTTCTTACACTTATAAACTCCTCCTGTTCCTCTCTCGTTATCTCCTCCTCTGCTTTTTCTTTCTTTTCCATTCTTGGGATACGACGGAGCGATAAGATTTTTCAATGTTGCATTCTTCCGAAATATGCATAATGGTTTTGTGGTTAATTGTTTTTCTAAAAATGGATCTTCTTTTAGGATTATCCAATTTCTCCTTAATATACCATTAATCTCTCCTGCATGGGCATTGTATTTTGTGGTGAAAGCTGCTTCATATCTCTCTTTCTCTTTTTTGGGATTTTTTGCCTGTTTCGTTCTGTCTATTGTCAGACTTCCCAAAGTTAAAGCTTTCTTATATGCAGCCTTTACCAAAGTTTCCGGGTACCCCTTTTCCCTGAATCTTTTTTCTAATATTTTAGCTTGCTCTCTATAATCTTCTATTTTCGTACAATTTTTTCTGATTCTCTGAAATTGGCCATAAGGGACATTTTTCTTCCATCTCTTATGGTGGCAGCTATTAAAATTCAAATAGCTATTAGCGTCCACTCTCTTAAAATGGGTTTTTGTGATAACTTCATTGTTCTTCCCTTCTATTACTAGGTCCAGATATATAATTCTTGTAGCAGATATTTCGTATGTGAACCTAAAATTAAATTCATTTATTGATAGATTCTCCAGAAACTCCATTAAATCTTCCTGTCTTCCGTCCCAGATTATGAGGAGGTCGTCTATGTAGCGTTTATATAATATTATCCGCTCGTCTTTAAATCTTTCTTTTTCGAACATTCCCATCACCAAATTGGCGAACGTAGGGGCGCATTTCGTCCCCATCGCGGTACCAACCTCTTGTTTGTAGATTTTTTCATCATATATAAAAATATTATTTTGTAAAATGAACATGATGCTTTTAGCTATGAACATGATCAAACAACAAGAGGTTGGTACCGCGATGGGGACGAAATGCGCCCCTACGTTCGCCAATTTGGTGATGGGAATGTTCGAAAAAGAAAGATTTAAAGACGAGCGGATAATATTATATAAACGCTACATAGACGACCTCCTCATAATCTGGGACGGAAGACAGGAAGATTTAATGGAGTTTCTGGAGAATCTATCAATAAATGAATTTAATTTTAGGTTCACATACGAAATATCTGCTACAAGAATTATATATCTGGACCTAGTAATAGAAGGGAAGAACAATGAAGTTATCAAAAAAACCCATTTTAAGAGAGTGGACGCTAATAGCTATTTGAATTTTAATAGCTGCCACCATAAGAGATGGAAGAAAAATGTCCCTTATGGCCAATTTCAGAGAATCAGAAAAAATTGTACGAAAATAGAAGATTATAGAGAGCAAGCTAAAATATTAGAAAAAAGATTCAGGGAAAAGGGGTACCCGGAAACTTTGGTAAAGGCTGCATATAAGAAAGCTTTAACTTTGGGAAGTCTGACAATAGACAGAACGAAACAGGCAAAAAATCCCAAAAAAGAGAAAGAGAGATATGAAGCAGCTTTCACCACAAAATACAATGCCCATGCAGGAGAGATTAATGGTATATTAAGGAGAAATTGGATAATCCTAAAAGAAGATCCATTTTTAGAAAAACAATTAACCACAAAACCATTATGCATATTTCGGAAGAATGCAACATTGAAAAATCTTATCGCTCCGTCGTATCCCAAGAATGGAAAAGAAAGAAAAAGCAGAGGAGGAGATAACGAGAGAGGAACAGGAGGAGTTTATAAGTGTAAGAAAAAAAGATGTATATGCTGTACGAATATCCAACATGGCGCCAGGAAAATTCAACTTCCTGATGGAGAAGATTATATAATAAAACAAAATATGACCTGTGATGTGACAAAAGTCATATATATGCTGGAATGCCCATGCGGGCTGAGATACATAGGAAGAACCATCAACACGCTACGAGGGAGACTTAACAAGCACCGTAGCAATATTAAGAAAGGATTCGATAAACACAGCGTATCCAGACATTTTAGTATCCATCATGCCCAAGATTCCTCCCTTTTGAGAGTTATTCCCATAGAAAATATTAGGGAGAGATCAGTGGAGAAGCTAAGATCCAGAGAAATGTATTGGATATTTCGTATGAATACTCTGGTTCCTAGAGGTCTGAACGAAGTGGTAGAAAAATTATAAACACAATAAATACATATAAATTCATAGATAAATATATAGTCCTATTTTAGTCTATCTATTTTATCTATTTATTGTATTCTTATATAAACCCGTTAATTTATTGTCCTTTACTAGATGAAAATATAATGAAATCCTTTTAATATTTTTAATATTTTTAATATTTAATATTTATATTCATATTTATAATTATTAAGAAATATAGTTTGTTTTTAGTTAGGAGGATCATATAGTCTATTTACCACCATGAGTCTATGAACGGAAAGAATAATTAATAATATAGGGGACTTATGTTCACTCAGATATCACATATACGTTGTTGCATTGTTTCATTGATTGCATAATAATAATATAATGTTTAGTATTTTATCAAGAGATAGCAGGGATGTTGGCCAGTAACATCCATATGATTAATGTATCCAGGAGTGCGAGCGAGCCCGTCCACATTCCCGTTCTCACATAAGAAGCAGCGCCCGATGAGGTGACGTCACGGCCCCACGTGACCTAGTCAGCTGACACTTGCGGAGGAGGCGTGGCGCCGCTGGACGCTGTGAGGGAAGGAGGACGGAGCGAACCGCATGCAATGGAGGTATGTAATTTTACTATAAATGTCTTGTATGTAATACGTTGCCACACTTGATAAAGTCCCTTTTAAGGGATGAAACGCGTTGTGGAGATTAAAGTACTGAAGTGCCATATTCCCGGAGCGCGGACCTATTTTGTTATAGCGTGTATACACAATGTATGAGTGAAAGACTAAAGAATTCTCCAAAATTGACGTTTTCTGAACATTCTTTAAGTCAGAAACGTGCCGCAATTTTGAGGACATGACAAAGGTCAAATACTTTATAATAATGCACAGTCTTACAGAACAGTCATAGCTTTTAGAGTGTGGCCCAATGCCCTCAGACTGGAAAGCCCAGAGAAGAATAGAAGGTACTCACTTGGAATGGGGAAGAAAACACCTGATTAGGGAATGGCCAGGTGAAACTCCACCCTAAATGGTCCCAGGTTACCGAATATAATCAAATACCAACGCCCACTGGAGTTTATTAAGGCCATAATTAGTAAAAGCCCAGTATATAAAACTGAGATAAGGTCTAGTGCAACGCGTTTCGAAACATGAATGCGCTCCCTTCTTAAGCACAAGTCTGGAGGTGAATTGCTAGTTGTTGGCTGCTGGAATACTGGCTAACAGTCATAGCTTATATAGTTAAATACAATTGCCAATCTGCCCTTTTTACGTTTTTGAAGCAGATGCTCATGCTGCAGCGGCATTATTTAAAATTGACTGGGAGAGTGTGAATTGTATCTCTTCACTCACACAGACAGGGGGCACCGTGAAACAGGACTGATTCTCAGGACTTCCTCTGTTGTAATGGAAGCATCAGGTTCCATTATGAATGGTGTGATTATCATAATTTAACCCATTATGATGATCACAATGTAATTGCTGAAGCGCGACCCTGTTTGTGTTCTGTGCGCAGCTTAGCCCACCAGCTACGGATACCATTCTCTCACAATAGCTTCCCTTTGGCAGCTCTTCCCTGCCAGGACCTGCCGTGTGATAACTGAACCAATTGGTTCAGTTTCTAGGCATGTGATCTTCCATTGACTTCCAGGGTGTGTGATCATGTGACACACAATCACTGCAGTCAATCCCCGACCTCAGCGATCATGTGTGTGTCACATGATCGCACAGCCAGGAAATCAGCGGAAGAGAGTGGCAGCAACTACCAATGGCCAGGGAGCGATGGTGAAAGGGAGTGTGGACTATTTTTTTAATTTTATTAATCAGACTATAAATAAAATTTAAGTCAAGGGGGCCCAAATACTGTGCCTGACCTTCAGCCCTTCAACAGCACTGGTCAATTGTAAAGATGTTTTAGGACCATAAAATGAGCCATACCCATGAAAAGTAAAAATGTATAGGCTGAATATTAAAGGGTTTTTCCAGGACATAAAAACAACATTAAAATGGTTTCAAATCTATAAATATTTAATAGTCACTTAGCCTGGCCGCTCTTCATCCAGTGCTGCTGCGCCTGTGCCTGCAGCACGGAACCCGGAAGAAGCAGCAGGTGGTCATGTGCCATTTATTGTGCATGTCACTGCTCAGTCATTCACAGGCTTCAGTGGTGATTCTTCTATGGCCGCTGAAGTCTGTGAGTGGCTGAGCGGTCCTGTGCACAATGAACGACATGTGACTGCCTACTACTTTTTCTAGGTTCTGAGTGGTGGGCACTGGGGGTACAGCGCTGGTTAAGGAGCCACTGAGATAGGTGAATATTCAATGTTTTCCTTCCTTTTTCACCTTTATTTAGTAGTTAAAGAATGCAAAGATGTTAAATAGGTATCAGCTTATAAAATGATGCATGGGAAAAGTTCAAAATTTGACATGTGAATCAATTCACCTTGGTCCTGAAAGGGTTAAATCTAACCACATACTTTTTTTTATTACAGAATGCAACACTTCCCTAGGAAGCTTTCTGTTTTCCAGGTTCATACACATGGATGGGTGCTCACTGATTTTGAAGAAGGTGATTGCTACATGGCATTGATCTAAAGGAGGACTTTCAATCATATCCAAATTACTAAATCATCCTGTCAAAGAGAAGTTCATGTTAGCTGGGTAAGATTGTTATGGGCTATCACTCTATTAGTATCACTCTATTAGTATGAAACAGCGATGCTTGCCCTTTGTGAGGTCAATAAAACAGGCTGCAAGCATTCAGCAGCTCGAATGAATCCAAAATCAAATATAAGATGGAGAACTGTAGGATACAGTGAAAGCTAAAGAGTGCAGCTCCATGTGCTATATACCTCAGAATGGTTATCTCCAGAGCAGAAGACTGAAGGAAGGAAACCACTGAAATCATGTGATGAATTAAAACATATATATAAACAAATAAATATATATATATATATATATATATATATATATATATATATATATAGTTAATTTATAATATATTATATATAATTTCCTATAATTTCATGGTTGCAGGAAACACCACGGGGAGGTAACCATGCGACCTTTCCTTTATACAAAATGACATCAGGAAGTGAGAGAATTAGATTCTGTACGTAAAATTTGGACGCTAATTCTTTTGCACTTAGAGTTGAATAATCGTGTTGGGACCCATTAACTTTTCCTATTTATGACATATCAAGTTTCTATTACATTGGGAAGTGAGAGAATTAGATTTCGTGCGTAAAATTTGGACGCTAATTCTTTTGCGCTTAGAATTGAACAATCGAGGTGGGACCCATTAACTTTTCCTATTTATGACATAATCAATGCCCGTTCCAAATTTCATGTTTCTATGACACCAAGAAGTGAGAAAATTAGATTCCGTACGTAAAATTTGGACGCTAATTCTTTTGCGCATGGAATTGAATAATCGAGTTGGGACCCATTAGCTTTTCCTATTTATGACATTATCAATGCTCGTGCCAAATTTCACGTTTCTATGACACCCGAAAGTGAGAAAATTACATTCCGTACGTAAAATTTGGACGCTAATTCTTTTGCACGTAGAATTGAATAATCGAGTTGGCACCCATTAGCTTTTCCTATTTATGACACAATCAATGCTCGTGCCAAATTTCACGTTTCTATGACACCGGAAAGTGAGAAAATTACATTCCGTACGTAAAATTTGGACGCTAATTCTTTTGCACATAGAATTGAATAATGGAGTTGGGACCCATTAGCTTTTCCTATTTATGACATAATCAATGCTCCTGCCAAATTTCACATTTCTATGACACCGGAAAGTGAGAAAATTACATTCCGTACGTAAAATTTGGACGCAAATTCTTTTGCGCTAGAATTGAATAATCGAGTTGGGACCCATTAACTTTTCCTATTTATGACATATTCAATGCCCGTGCCAAATTTTAAGTTTATATGACATTGGGAAGTGAGAGATTTAGATTATGTATGTTAAATTTGGACGCTAGTTCTTTTGCACTAGAATTGAATAATCGAGTTGGGACCCAATTACTTTTCCTATTTTGGAGACAATCTATGCTTGTGCCAAATTTCATGTTTCTACGACATCGGGAAGTTGGAGAACTTTTGGCGAGTCAGTCAGTCAGTCAGTCAGTCAGTCAGTCAGTGAGTCAGTGAGTCAGTCAGTGAGTCAGTCAGTGAGGGCTTTCGTCTTTATATATATATATAGATGTAGCTATTTATCCAATACATATATATTTGTTGCGTGTATATATATATATGAGTTAGTGTTACCTTTCTTAGTTGTTTATTTCCGGCTGAAAATTCCAGCCTTTTTTTCCTCAGATGTTCTCATTTTGTAGCCAATTTCTCAGTTTGTGTGGTGCTGTTAAATGGATCTACTACTGCAACTACTTATACGAGGTTGCAGAATCTCCTGTCACATTTACTGGTGATGATTGCACAGCTCCTGTCACACAAGTATAATAGGGGAGATCACAGCTCATCCTCCTGACTGGATGCTTATGGTCTGTAGTTTATTTAGGTGAATATAGAAGGTAATGATTATCCTTACCTTTTACCTCTGCAGGTAAAAATGGTATAGCCTCAACTAATGCTGGGATGATGCATCATGGGACTTACTGAAAGTAAAAGTAAAAATGCTCCTTATCAATATAGTGCCATATGGCTGTATGCCATAGAAGTGACTGGAATACCCAGAGTGTGACAGGTAATCAGGTGCGGGGTGCAGGGATGAAAAAATGTGTATTTGCTGTAGTGACACTTTCATCCTATCTACAAATTCGTATTAGATCTCATCTTGAGAAAAATTAAACTTTCAAGTCTTTTTCGATGAATATGATCATCTTTAAATATGAACTTGTGTATATTATGATATTGGTAAATAATAAAAATTGACTTTATAGAGCAACTCACAAAGCTTATCTATGATTTCTAGATATCCACTGCAGATACAGTTAAATATTATTCATGTACTCATGAGAACGGAATAACAATCCTAATTTAACCCTACAAGGACTAAGCAGGGTAAATTTATGACACTTGGTCCTGGGCTTAAGATCTCTTTCACACGGGCTACAAAATCGCGAGACATCGCTTCAAAACGCATGTATGTGAAGCTCCTGGTTTCCAATGCGTTCTTTCAGCTACCAAGCATCTCAGGTAAATGAACCAATTGTAAACCATGGGCTTCACATACAGGCGTTTGTAGCGACGTTGCATTGCTACTAGAGATGAGCGAGCACCAAAATGCTCGGGTGCTCGTTATTCGGGACGAACTTTTCGCGATGCTCGAGGGTTCGTTTCGAGTAACGAACCCCATTGAAGTCAATGGGCGTCCCGAGCATTTTTGTATTTCGCCGATGCTCGCTAAGGTTTCCTTGTGTGAAAATCTGGGCAATTCAAGAAAGTGATGGGAACGACACAGCAACGGATAGGGCAGGCGAGGGGCTACATGTTGGGCTGCATCTCAAGTTCACAGGTCCCACTATTAAGCCACAATACCGGCAAGAGTGGGTCCCCCCCCCCCTCCCAAAAACTTTTACTTCTGAAAAGCCCTCATTAGCATGGCATACCTTAGCTAAGCACCACACTAGCTACAACAAAGCACAATCACTGCCTGCATGACACTCCACTGCCACTTCTCCTGGGTTACATGCTGCCCAACCGCCCCCCCTCCCCCCCCACAGCGCACACCAAAGTGTCCCTGCGCAGCCTTCAGCTGCCCTAATGCCTCACCACCCTCATGTCTATTTATAAGTGCGTCTGCCATGAGGAGGAACCGCAGGTACACACTGCAGAGGGTTGGCACGGCTAGGCAGCGACCCTCTTTAAAAGTGGCGGGGCGATAGCCCACAATGCTGTACAGAAGCAATGAGAAATAGAATCCTGTGCCACCGCCATCAGGAGCTGCACACGTGGGCATAGCAATGGGGAACCTATGTGTCACACACTATTCATTCTGTCAAGGTGTCTCTGCATGCCCCAGTCAGACTGGTAATATGTACCTTAACAGTAACCGCGTTGGTGGTAATGTGGTGGTGACTGCGGACCTAGTAGCGCGGTTTTATTTTGTTGGTTTTCGGAATGTGGCCAGGATTAAGTGGGCCGTGGCGGGGGGATGGTGGGGGGTCTCTCTTGTAGTGTCGGTAAAGGTGAAATTCTTGGACTGCCACCAGACGAACCAATGCAAAGGCATTTGCCAAGAATGTTTGTTTTCCCTGTTGGAGGAGGAGGGGGATGTTTTTGAGGCACTACGTGTCCTCTACACGTGTCTGTGGTTATATGCACCTTTACAGTAACCGCGTTGGTGGGAAATGGCCTCGCCGCCATCATGTCTTTGGGAAGCCTCTGTTTCCACACCCCAGAGACATACCATTAGCAGCGGTATAGGCAGAGCCCAGAATTCGTAACATTTCAGCCGTAGCATTAGGACAGGCCCCACTAACATATCACTAGCAGCATTATAGCGGGAGCGCAGTCTTCGTTCCATGTCAGCAATAGTAGCACTCAAGACAGGCCCCAGTAACAATTCCGAAGTAGCAGTATAGTGGGAGCGCAGTCTTAGTTCCATTTCAGTAGCTGCAGTATAGCCAAGGCCCAAGTTACATTTATGTAGCTAAAGTGTAGGCCAACCCCACACACACTTCTGTACCATGAGTGCAGGCGAAGAACATACAAATTGCTATGATTACACTGTAGGTGAGGGCCCCAAAAAATTGGTGTACCAACAGTACTAATGTACCTCAGTAAAAATTGGCCATGCCCAACCAAGATGGCAGGTGAAACCCATTAATCGCTTTGGTTAATGTGGCTTAAGTGGTAACTAGGCCTGGAGGCAGCCCAGTTTAACGAAAAATTGGTTCAAGTTAAAGTTTCAACGCTTTTAAGAGCATTGAAACATATAAAAATTGTTTCGAAAAATTAGATGAGTGAGCCTTGTGGCCCTAATAAAAATTGCCCGTTCAGCGTGATTACCTGAGGTTTCAGGAGGAGGAGCAGGAGGAGGAGGAGGAATATTAGACACAGATTTATGAAGCAGAAATGTCCCCGTTTTGGATGGTGAGAGAGAACGTAGCTTCCATCCGCGGGTGCAGCCTACGTATTGCTTACGTATCGCTGCTGTCCGCTGGTGGAGAAGAGAAGTCTGGGGAAATCCAGGCTTTGTTCATCTTGATGAGTGTTAGCCTGTCGGCACTGTCGGTTGACAGGCGGGTACGCTTATCTGTGATGATTCCCCCAGCCGCACTAAACACCCTCTCCGACAAGACGCTAGCCGCAGGACAAGCAAGCACCTCCAGGGCATACAGCGCTAGTTCAGGCCACGTGTCCAGCTTCGACACCCAGTAGTTGTAGGGGGCAGAGGCGTCACCGAGGATGGTCGTGCGATCGGCTACGTACTCCCTCACCATCCTTTTACAGTGCTCCCGCCGACTCAGCCTTGACTGGGGAGCGGTGACACAGTCTTGCTGGGGAGCCATAAAGCTGTCCAGGCTCTTAAAGACTGTTGCACTGTCTGTGCTGTACATGCTGCTCGATCTCCGCACCTCCCCTGCTACCTGGCCCTCGGAACTGCGCCTTCTGCCACTAGCGCTGTCGGATGGGAATTTTACCATCAGCTTGTCCGCCAGGGTCCTGTGGTATAGCAACACTCTCGAACCCCTTTCCTCTTTGGGAATGAGACTGGGAAGGTTCTCCTTATAGCGTGGGTCGAGCAGTGTGTACACCCAGTAATCCGTAGTGGCCAGAATGCGTTGAATGCGAGGGTCACGAGAAAGGCATCCTAACATGAAGTCAGCCATGTGTGCCAGGGTACCTGTACGCAACACATGGCTGTCCGCACTAGGAAGATCACTTTCAGGATCCTCCTCCTCCTCAGGCCATACACGCTGAAAGGATGACAGGCCAGCAGCATGTGTACCCTCACCAGTGGGCCAAGCTGTCTCTTCCCCCTCCTCCTCATCCTCCTCATCCTCCTCCTCCTCCTCCTGAACGCGCTGAGATATAGACAGGAGGGTGCTCTGACTATCCAGCGACATACTGTCTTCCCCCGGCTCTGTTTCCGAGCGCAAAGCGGCTGCCTTTATGGTTTGCAGGGAAGTTCTCAAGATGCGTAGCAGAGGAATGGTGACGCTAATGATTGCAGCATCGCCGCTCACCACCTGGGTAGACTGCAGATGTCTGCCAACCAGGCCCACTCTTCTGAAAAGAATTGAGGAGGCTGACTCCCACTGCGCCGCCCATGTTGGAGTTGGTATTCCACTATAGCTCTACGCTGCTCATAGAGCCTAGCCAACATGTGGAGCGTAGAGTTCCACCGTGTGGGCACGTCGCACAGCAGTCGGTGCACTGGCAGATTAAAGCGATGTTGCAGGGTGCGCAGGGTGCCAGCGTCCGTGTGGGACTTGCGGAAATGTGCGCTGAGCCGGCGCACCTTTACGAGCAGGTCTGACAAGCGTGGGTAGCTTTTCAGAAAGCGCTGAACCACCAAATTAAAGACGTGGGCCAGGCACGTGCGTGAGGCTGCCAAGCTGCAGAGCCGCCCCCAGGTTACGGCCGTTGTCACACACGACCATGCCCGGTTGGAGGCTCAGCGGCGCAAGCCAACGGTCCGTCTGCTCTGTCAGACCCTGCAGCAATTCGTGGGCCGTGTGCCTCCTATCTCCTAAGCTGAGTAGTTTCAGCACGGCCTGCTGACGCTTGCCCACCGCTGTGCTGCCACGCCGCGCGACACCGACTGCTGGCGACGTCCTGCTGCTGCTGACACATCTAGATTGCGAGACAGAGGTTGAGGAGGAGGAGGAGGAGGAGGGTGCTTTAGTGGAAGAAGCATACACCGCCGCAGATACCACCACCGAGCTGGGGCCCGCAATTCTGCTAGTGGGTAGGACGTGAGCGGTCCCAGGCTCTGACTCTGTCCCAGCCTCCACTAAATTCACCCAATGTGCCATCAGGGAGATGTAGTGGCCCTGCCCGCCTGTGCTTGTCCACGTGTCCGTAGTTAAGTGGACCTTGCCACTAACCGCATTGGTGAGGGCGCGTACAATGTTGCGGGAGACGTGGTCGTGCAGGGCTGGGACGGCACATCGGGAAAAGTAGTGGCGACTGGGAACTGAGTAGCGCGGGGCCGCCGCCGCCATCATAGCTTTGAAGGACTCCGTTTCCACAACCCTATACGGCAGCATCTCAAGGCTGATAAATTTGGCTATGTGGACGGTTAACGATTGAGCGTGCGGGTGCGTGGTGGCGTACTTGCGCTTGCGCTCCAACACTTGCGCTAGCGACGGCTGGACTGTGCGGTGCGAGACATTGGTGGATGGGGCCGAGGACAGCGGAGGTGAGGCTGTGGGTGCAGGCCATGAGACGGTTGTGCCTGTGTCCTGAGAGGGAGGTTGGATCTCAGTGGCAGGTTGGGGCACAGGGGGAGAGGCAGCGGTGCAAAGCGGAGGCGGTGAACGGCCTTCGTCCCACCTTGTGGGGTGCTTGGCCATCATACGTCTGCGCATGCTGGTGGTGGTGAGGCTGTTGGTGGTGGCTCCCCGGCTGATCTTGGCGCGACAAAGGTTGCACACCACTGTTCGTCGGTCATCAGGCGTCTCTGTGAAAAACTGCCAGACCTTAGAGCACCTCGGCCTCTGCAGGGTGGCATGGCGCGAGGGTGTGCTTTGGGAAACACTTGGTGGATTATTCGGTCTGGCCCTGCCTCTACCCCTGGCCACCGCACTGCCTCTTGCAACCTGCCCTGCTGATGCCCTTGCCTCCCCCTCTGAAGACCTGTCCTGAGTAGGCGTTGCACACCAGGTGGGGTCAGTCACCTCATCGTCCTGCTGCTCTTCCTCCGAATCCTCTGTGCGCTGCTCCCTTGGACTTACTGCCCTTACTACTACCTCACTGCAAGACAACTGTGTCTCATCGTCATCGTCCTCCTCACCCACAGAAAGTTCTTGAGACAGTTGGCGGAAGTCCCCAGCCTCTTCCCCCGGACCCTGGGAACTTTCGAATGGTTGGGCATCAGTGACGATAAACTCCTCTGGTGGGAGAGGAACCACTGCTGCCCAATCTAAGCAGGGGCCCGAGAACAGTTCCTGGGAGTGTTCCCGCTCCTGAGCAGGTGTCATTGTAGTGGAGTGAGGAGGCTGGGAGGAAGGAGGAGCAGCAGACAGAGGATTCGGATTTGCAGCACTGGACGGCGCAGAACTGTGGGTGGATGATAGCTTGCTCGAAGCACTTTCTGCCATCCAGGACAGGACCTGCTCACACTGCTCATTTTCTAATAAACGTCTCCCGCGTGGACCCATTAATTGGGCGATGAATGTGGGGACGCCAGAAACGTGCCTCTCTCCTAATCGCGCAGCAGTCAGCTGCGACACACCTGGATCAGGAGCTCGGCCTGTGCCCACACCCTCACTTGGGCCTACGCGTCCTTGGCCACGTCCACGTCCTCTAGGCCTACCCCTACCCCTCAGCATGCTGTATTACCAGTGATTTGATTTCCCAGGCAGGAAATAAATTGGCGCAAGCCTGCAGGCCAAATATAATTTCTTTTCCTTTTTTGCAAAGGGAAGCACCCACTGCGTATATTCAATGAACAAGAAGTTTAATATCTGTGGTGTGGCCCTCAAAAAGTGTCACACAACTATAGTGTAGCAGAGTTATTAACTCTAGCAGAGCAGGTATTTGCCAGTCAGGAAAGACAATGGCGCAAGCCTGCAGTAAGCTGTAGCTGGTTGCGTCTGATTTTTGTACGTTGTACACGCAGCACACACGTACACGGAGACCTTAGGACTGACACAGGCAGGCCAAATATAATTTTTTGTCCTTTTTAGCAAAGGGAAGGACCCACTGCGTATATTCAATGAACAATAACTGTGTTGCGGCCCTGCCTACACAATTCTGTCCCTGTAGTATCAATGGAGGGTGCAATGCTCTGCACAGACGATTTTTAGAAAAAAAAAAATGCAACACTGCTAACAGCAGCCAGCACAGTACTGCACACGCTTCAATTTGGCCCTAGAAAGGACCGTTGAGGTTTTTGAAGGCTACACTCACTCCTAACACTCTCCCTGCCTATACACCACTTCTGTCCCTAATGCCGGGTGCAATGCTCTGCACTGCCGATTTTGAGAAAAAAAAAAACACTGCTAGCAGCAGCCTGCACACAGGTAGATGTGGCCCTGAGAAGGACCGTTGGGGTTCTTGAAGCCTACACTGACTCCTAACGCTCTCCCTACAGCAGCACGAGCACGATAGTACTTTCCCTCAGCTAAGTCACAAGGCATGTGTGGCGAGCCGCGGGAGGGGCCGACTTTTATACTCGGGTGACATCTGATCGCCCCAGCCACTCACAGCAGGGGGGTGGTATAGGGCTGGAACGTCACAGGGGGAAGTTGTAATGCCTTCCCTGTCTTTCAATTGGCCAGAAAAGCGCGCTAACGTCTCAGAGAGGAAACTGAAAGTAACCAGAACACCGCGTGGTGCTTGTTACGAGTAACGAGCATCCCGAACACCCTAATATTCGCACGAATATCAAGCTCGGACGAGTACGTTCGCTCATCTCTAATTGCTACCAAAACTCGTGATTTTGTAGCCCGTGTGAAAGAAGCCTTAATCCTGGTTGATAGCAGTAGTATAGCATGGGATTAAATTACAGCGTGAGATTGATTTTTCCTGCAATCAAGCAGGAGCAGGTCGGGTCCGCGGTTGTTAGACACAGCTGAGGACCTGGAGGAGAAGGCAGAAACAGTGTTTAACTGCTTCTGCCTTCTCTTTTACAGACTACATACATATGTATGAAAGAGAGAAAGTGGAAGTGTTACTTCCACTATTTGACCCACCAGGTGCCCCCTGTCCCAGCAGAGCTGCAGGGTCACCGTGATCAGCTCTATTAGTGAATATTGTCTCTACGGTGGATGTTTTTCCTGTAACTGGGGCTCCTATAGATGCCACAGCTACAGTGGAAAAGTGCAAAATTGAAAAAAAAAAGATAATGTGAATGCCCCCAGAGGTTTTATATGACGTCATGGGGAAAAATAGTTACAAAAAAGTTCTTAAAAATTACAGAATAAAATAAAAATATATACAAAAGAAATAAAATGACCCTCCGCCAATGACAACCAACTTGTCGCCATATGTGCCCTGTAATCCAAAACCATATAAATTATGCACCAGAACGTCTGAAAAAAATGAGGAACCCATTCCCTATATTCTTTTAGTATAAATATACAAATTTTTAAAATAAACAACTATAAATTAAAAAATTTTTTTTAGATTTTTACACGCAATAAAACTAAAATATAGGAAAAGAAGTAAATGAAAACCGATATTTAAAAAAATGGCCCTACATGTCAAAAAATGCAGCATAAAAAATAATTTTGGAGCTGAAAAAAGAAAGGAATAGGGCAACAAAACCCATGGGTAAAATCCCTAAAAACTGTCTGGTCCTTTAGGACTAAAACACCCTAGTCCTCAAAGGGTTAAATTATCACACTTAGCAATATGAGATCACCAATTATCTCAACTTCCTGACCTTACATAATGCTTTCTCCCCCCCCCCACCTCCATAAGCCTATACAGTTTCACAAGCCATGCATGAAATTGCAGA